>NW_028166739.1:0-60811 GCF_964263955.1 Coregonus lavaretus
TCTCCCTCTCTCCCTCTCTTTCTCTCCTTGCTAGACTCTGAGGGTACAGCGGTATGTGAGATAGTTCACGTGAGGTCAGAGTCTGAGGGGAGACCAGAGAGAACCTTTCACCTGTGCTGCAGGTGAGCTCTGACATCACAACTGGGTGGCTGACGTCATGCCGAGAACACATTTGAAATACATATCTGTTCAAACATATAGCTATTTTCAATTAAATGAAACATATTCATGTATAAATTCAATAAAATACAGAAAAACACATATTGCAGCGCCATTACATATGTGTGTGTTTACATGAATGTGTGTTTTGTGTGGTTATGTGTGTTTACATGAATGTGTGTTGTGTGTGTGTGTCTAATATATATTTGTGTGTGTGTGTGTGTGTGCGTGCGTGCATGTACAAGTGTGTCTAATATACTTGGGTGTATGTTTCTAATATATTTTGTGTGTATGTGTCTCTAACGTGTCCCTGTCCCTGACCCCAGTTCTGTGGACAGCAAGAAGGACTTATTGAAGGCAGTCCACTCCATCCTGAGAGATAAACAACGACGTCAGCTGATGAAGACTGACTCTCTACCCCCCAACCAGCAGTACGTCCCCTTCGGAGGCAAACGCCTCTGTAACCTGAAGGGAAACAGACCAGCCATGAACAGAGCAGGTAGATGATGCCTCTGTAACCTGAAGGGAAACAGACCAGCCATGAATCAAATCAAATCAAATCAAATTGTATTGGTCACATGCGCCAAATACAACAGGTGCAGACATTACAGTGAAATGCTTACTTACAGCCCTTAACCAACAGTGCATTTATTTTTAACAAAAAAAGTAAAAATAAAACAACAACAAAAAAAGTGTTGAGAAAAAAAGAGCAGAAGTAAAATAAAATAACAGTAGGGAGGCTATATACAGGGGGGTACCGGTGCAGAGTCAATGTGCGGGGGCACCGGCTAGTTGAGGTAGTTGAAGTAATATGTACATGTGGGTAGAGTTAAAGTGACTATGCATAAATAATTAACAGAGTAGCAGCAGCGTAAAAGGATGGGGTGGGGGGGCAGTGCAAATAGTCCGGGTAGCCATGATTAGCTGCAGTTTCATTTGTTTATGTACTTTGGTGTACTAACTCTCTCATCTCTCTCCTCTCTCCCTTTCTCTCTCTCCTCTCTCCTTCTCCTTCTCTCTCTCCTCTCTCTCATCTGTCCTTCTCTCTCGCTCTCCTCCCTCTATCTTCTCTCTCCTCTCCTCTCATCTCTCTCCCCTCTCTCATCTCTCTTCTGTCCCTCTCTCCCTCTCTCTCATCTCTCTCCTGTCCCTCTCTCCCTCTCTCTCATCTCTCTCCCCTCTCTCATCTCTCTTCTGTCCCTCTCTCCCTCTCTCTCATCTCTCTCCTGTCCCTCTCTCCCTCTCTCTCATCTCTCATATCTCTCCCTCTCTCTCATCTCTCTCCCATCTCTCTTCCCCTCTCTCTTCTCTCTCCTGCCCCCCCTCTCCCTCTCTCTCATCTCTCTCCTGTCCCTCTCATCTCTCTCATGTCCCTCTCTCATCTCTCTCCTGTCCCTCTCTCCCCCCTCTCATCTCTCTCCTGTCCCCTCTCCCTCTCCCTCTCTCTCATCTATCTCCCCCTCTCTCATCTCTCTCCTGTCCCCTCTCCCCCTCTCTCATCTCTCTCCCCCTCTCTCATCTCTCTCCCCCTCTCTCATCTCTCTCCTGTCCCCCTCTCCCTCTCTCTCATCTCTCTCCCCTCTCATCTCTCTTCTGTCTCTCTTTCCCTCTCTCCCATCTCTCTCCTGTCCCTCTTTCCCTCTCTCCCATCTCTCTCCTGTCCCTCTCTCCTGTCTCTCTCTCCCATCTCTCTCATGTCCCTCTCTCCCTCTCTCCCATCTCTCTCCTGTCCCTCTCTCCCTCTCTCTCCTGTCCCTCTCTCCCTCTCTCCCATCTCTCTCCTGTCCCTCTCTCCCCTCTCCCTCTCTCTCCTGTCCCTCTCTCCCTCTCTCCCATCTCTCTCCTGTCCCTCTCTCCCTCTCTCTCATGTCCCTCTCTCCCTCTCTCCCATCTCTCTCCTGTCCCTCTCTCCCTCTCTCTCCTGTCCCTCTCTCCCTCTCTCCCATCTCTCTCCTGCCCCTCTCTCCCCTCTCATCTCTCTCCTGTCTCTCTCTCCCATCTCTATCTCATCTCTCTCCCTCCCTCTAGTCTCAGCCCCGTCTCGGACCCTTGGTCGCAGGAAGCTCGTTAGGAACCGATTAACCATTGACACCGACCTCGTTCTCCATGGCAACCATGAAGACTCTGACTCTAACTCCTCCCACTCCACCCATGACTATTCCCACCAGCCTCCACCTTCCCATAACCCCCTGCTTCCTACCCAGAAGCCTCAGCAGCGGACGCTGTTGGCGACTGGAGGCGACACGGACCGCTGGGTGGAGGAACAGTTCGACCTGGATTGCTACGTCGACCAGGGAGGAGTGACGGGGGAAGAGAGGAGGATGGAGGGAGGGATGGAGGGAAGGATGGAGGGAGGGATGGAGGGAAGGATGGAGGGAGGGATGGAGGTGAAAGAGACTGATATTCTGAGCGACGATGACGAGTACTGTAAGTCAGTCAGGGCTTCATCAGCCGAACCCAGCCTACTGGAGGAGAGGAAAGAGGGAGTGGTGAAGGAGGAGGATGAGGAGGAGGAGAGGAGCCAAGACCAGGACAGAGGGGTAGAAGAGGAGGAGGAAGATGTGGAGGGAAAGAAAGATGAGAGGAGACAGAACGGAGAGTTGGAGGAAGAGAGGAGGAGCTCCCAGGGTGTTCTCCAAGAGGACGAGGGGGGTGAAAGGAGTAAGGTACAGGTAGACTCTGACTCCCCCTCTAAAGACAATGCCTCCCCCGTCCCTCCCACCTCACGGTCCCCCGCCCCCCCGGTGAAGCTCACACCCCTAAGGAAGCAATGGGCCACGGAGGGCGTGGCCGGGAAGCAGTGTTCTGTGGAGGGAGTGGCCGAGAAGGACCACTGTGATGTCATCTGGGTGCGACGCGAAGACTACGCCAATGGAGGGAACAACGACATCTTCTGAGACTGAGGGAGGGAGCGAGTTAGGGATGAACAGCAGACAGAGAGGAAGAGAAGAGAGGGATAAACGCCTCCTAGGGGGGAAGGGGGTATAACAGATGGGATAAAACAGACGCTCTAAGGGTGTCTCCACTAGGAACCAAACAGAAGCAAACAGGGAGGGACTAACCTGAACTTGTCCAATAAGAAACACTCGTTTTCATTGCAAAACGTTTTTCCATTACAAAATGATTCGCTACGGTGTGCACTACTGAATACAACCCAGGCCATCGCCCACCTTGTCCTGACAATCCTACTGACTTCTCCTTCCATCGCCCACCTTGTCCTGACAATCCTACTGTCTTCTCCTTGGTGCCAGACTCACAGTCTCACAATGCCTCAACTGAACTGCTATCCGATGGGAGACAGAGGCCACACAAACACACACACTGGACTATGACGTCTTCACTGAACTATGATCTTGTTGCCAAAAAAAAAAAAAAAATGTATATTTTTCAAAACGCAGGAATAATGGGTCATATTTTTGCTTCTCTGACTTAGAAACTGTGTTTGTAACACTCAAGGGCTGTGTGTAACTTCTAAACCTTGTCTGCGTCTCAAATGCTACCTTATACCCTATTTAGTGCACTACGTTTGACCATAGGGAGCCTAAACCTTGTCTTCAGAGGCTATAGACTGCTGTGTAATAGTACATTGAGATAGTCAGAGGACTCCATCTCTATGGTAGACAACCCTGCTAGCTTTACCGCACTTATACTGTTCTGCTCTATATCGGCTGCTGACAGCACTCAGAGCAACTGTCCAATCATAACGCATTGTCTTTTCTAAAATAACATCCTTTTTATTAACACTCACTTTTCCCAACATTTGTTTTCAAATCTTGATTTTGTTGACTGTGGAGAAATCTTTTTTTTGTTTGTTTTTTTGTTTTTGTTTTGTTTACATGACATCCAGTGTTATTCACTCCCTGACCCTCGCATGGGACAGGATAATATGACTTCCTGTTTTACTTGAATTTTCTTTTGGAGTTTTGTTTGACGGAACGCCTGCTGTTACTGACTGCAAAGCAGGATCAATGAGTTACCCAGCTAACGTTGACAAACAACCAGAAATAACCATCATTTTTCTGGTTCATTAAGAAAAGCTAAACTTGGATATGTGTTTTTTGGTTCTCGAGTCAATTTGACCATGCCAATTTCAAGCTTATCTTTAAAGTAAGAAGTTATTTTCAGAATATTTAAGTAAGCAAGTAAGCTGGCTAACTCAATAAATATGCTATGTAGTGTACCCACCTGGACTGCCGATGTCGACCCTACCACTATGTCACGCTGCCTTTAAAATGCTCCTCAGATCTGGGAAAGATGAGGTTCCGACTGGGAAGTAGCTACTTGAACGACCCCATCCCAAGTTGGAATTCCAAGTGGGAAAGTTGGAGGTAATTTTGATATCCCTAGTTTACGAGTTGTGATGTTTCGTCACTGACTTTTCTCACCTTTTTCAACCAAAAGATAAAAGCAAATAAACATTTCTGTCACGGTTCAGACAGACGACCAGAGGACCACAATTGCGTCACACCAGAAAGTTTATTAAACTTAAGGGAAAAGGGAAGTAGGGAGTGAATGAAGGCTCCAGGGGTAACAGGGATCCCGTCCAATGCGCTGGGTCTGTGCCCCCCCCAGTGGCAGCGATGCGTCCTATGAAGCCGGTGGTGGGTGGTCCAGAAGTCCTGGGGGGGGGGAGACACAGACACAACAGGGCGGAATGAAACCAGGCAGCAGTACAGTTCAAGGGAAATCCAAAATACGTAGTAGCAAGGCAGAAGGCTGGTCAGAGTTACCGGGATTGAAGAGTAGTCAGGAGTCGTAATGGCAGAAGCAGGTCTGGATCTCCTGAGGCAGAAGAGTATCCAAAAAACAGGCAGGTCCGGGGTCACAAAACCAGGGTGAGCCAGAAGCGCGAGCAAACAGGTTCCGGGTGTGAGCTTTGCAGACGATCTGACACCGGAGAGCTGAAAGACAGGACCTTAAATACTGGGAGAGGTAGTGGGTAATGCAGCGCAGCTGGCAGAGTAATTAGAGCAGAGCAGAGCAGGGACAGGTGGAGCTAGTTAGGCTGAGTAGAGAGAGTGGTGAGCAGAGTGGAAGAAAATTAAGGTGGTAACCCGGTGGAGTGAGAGGCCCATGACAGAACCCCCCCCCCAAGGGACGGCCCCAGAAGTCCCAAGAGCAACACCACGCCGGGCGGGAGGAGGGGAGCCGGAGGAGGGCTAGAACTCCTCCGAACGGTCCGAGTGAACGTCCTCATCCTCGGAGGAAGCCGGAGGGCCGTGGTCGGGAGATGGGACAGGTCCCGAGACAGGATCAGGCACAGGACAGGAAGCCGAGCGGGCCGGACGGTTAGGGACCCCTCTGGGGCGGCCCCTACGGATTGCAGGTTGATCAGGATGCCGTTGGTGGAAAGCGGTGATGAGAGTCCTATCCACAATCCGACTAGCTGGCACCCAGGTCCTTTCCTCAGGTCCATAGCCCTCCCAGTCAATGAGGTACTGGAGACCCCTACCCCTCCGTCTGGACCGAAGCAGGCGGCGGACGGTGTAAACCAGACCACCATCGACGAGCCGTGGAGGAGGAGGACCAGGCGCAGCAGGGACCAGCGGACTCTCATGGATGGGCTTAATCTTGGACACATGGAAAGTGGGGTGCACCCTCAGGGAATTAGGCAGTTGGAGCCGGACAGCAGTTGGGCTAATCACTCTTATGATAGGGAATGGGCCAATGAACCGAGGTGCCAGCTTCTGCGACTCCACCCTGAGTGGCAGGTTCTTCGATGACAACCACACCCTTTGACCAACATGGTAGGTGGGAGCAGGAACTCTCCGACGGTTGGCCCCGGTAGTGTAGCTGGCAACGGACCTGAGGAGTGTGGCTCGGGCTTGTGACCAGGTGCGGCGACATCGACGGGCAAAAGCAAGTGCAGATGGGCAAGTAACCTCCTCCTCCTGGCTGGCAAATAGAGGAGGCTGGTATCCATAAACACATTGGAAAGGGGACATACCGATGGCAGAGCAGGTCAGAGAATTGTGTGCGTACTCCACCCATGTCAATTGCTGCGACCAGGAGTGGGGGTTGCGTGAAGTCATGCATCGCAGTGCCTTCTCGAGCTCCTGATTAGCCCGCTCTGACTGCCCATTGGATTGGGGATGGAATCCGGAAGTCAGACTGACTGTGGCTCCCAGCAGGTGACAGAACTCCTTCCAAAAAGCGGAGGAGAATTGTGGACCACGGTCAGAAACTACATCCTTAGGCAGTCCGTGGATCCGGAAGACGTGTTCCAGGACCACCTGGGCGGTCTCCTTGGCGGTTGGGAGCTTGGGGAGGGGAATGAAGTGTGCCATCTTGCTGAAACGGTCAACGATGGTGAGAATGACGGTCATGCCACTTGAAGGGGGCAGCCCCGTGACAAAGTCAAGGGCGATGTGAGACCAGGGACGTCTGGGCACAGGCAGGGGCTGCAGCAATCCGGCTGGGGGCTGGCAGGACGACTTGTGTTGGTTGCAGATGGGGCAGGCTTGGACGAATTCCCGTACATCCTTCCTCAGAGAGGGCCACCAGAACCTCTGGGCGAGCAGGTTGTAAGTGCGGGTGGAGCCAGGGTGACAAGCTAGGCGGGAGTCATGTCCCCACTGAATGACCTGGGACCTCAGGTCTTCGGGGACAAAAAGGCGGTCAGCTGGGCAAGTGCTGGGACCTGGCTGGTTACGGAGAGCCTCCAGCACCTGTTCCTCAACAGCCCAGGTCAGAGCTGCAACGATGCAGGGACTTGGCAGAATCGACACAGGGTCCTTGGAGGGGGTGTCATCCTTCTGGAATTGACGGGAGAGGGCGTCTGGCTTGGTGTTGCGTGATCCAGGCCGGTATGACAGAGTGAAATTAAACCTGGTGAAGAACAGGGCCCAGCGGGACTGCCTGGAGTTCAACCGTTTGGCCGTGCGGATGTACTCCAAGTTCTTATGATCGGTCCAAACGAGAAATGGAATGGTGGACCCCTCCAGCCAGTGACGCCACTCCTCCAAAGCAAGCTTCACAGCCAGCAGCTCACGGTTCCCTATGTCGTAATTGCACTCAGAGGGGGACAACCGACGTGAGAAAAAGGCACAGGGATGGAGCTTCCTATCCTCCGCAGCCCACTGAGAAATCACAGCACCAACTCCCACATCCGAGGCGTCCACCTCCACAATGAATTGCCGGTCCACATCAGGCATCTGGAGGATGGGAGCGGAGGTGAACCTCACCTTGAGGGTACTGAAGGCTTTGTCGGCTGCTGGGGTCCAGGTGAAGGGTTGCTTGGTGCTGGTTAGAGCAGTGAGAGGGGCAGCAACGGTACTGTAGTTCCGGATAAACTTCCTATAGAAGTTAGCAAACCCCAGAAACTGTTGCAGCTTCTTTCTGTTCTCCGGAACTGGCCATGAAGTGACTGCTGATACCTTGGCAGGATCCATTTGGATACTTCCCTCTGCCACTATGTACCCCAGGAAGGCCACTGTCTTGACGTGAAACTCACATTTCTCTGCCTTGGCGTAGAGGGAATTCTCCAGAAGACGATGAAGGACTTGCTGGACATGGCGGGTGTGTTCAGACAGGTTTCTGGAGTAAATTAAGATGTCATCCAGGTAAACGAAGACAAACTTGTTTAACATGTCCCGCAGTACATCATTCACTAGAGCCTGGAACACAGCAGGAGCATTGGTGAGGCCAAAAGGCATAACCAGATACTCGTAGTGGCCTGTTGGTGTATTGAATGCGGTTTTCCATTCATCTCCCTCCCGGATCCGCACTAGGTGGTAAGCGTTTCTGAGATCCAACTTGGTAAAAACAGTGGCTCCCTGGAGCAACTCAAAAGCAGAGGTGAGCAGAGGCAGAGGGTAACGGTTTTTCACTGTGATGTCGTTGAGTCCCCTGTAGTCGATGCAGGGGCGAAGAGATCCGTCCTTCTTCCCCACAAAGAAGAAGCCAGCACCAGCAGGAGATGAAGATGAACGGATTAATCCTGCGGACAGAGAGCCATTGATGTAGTCCTCCATGGACTTTCTTTCAGGAGCAGACAACGAATAAAGACGACCCCTTGGAGGAGCTGTTCCAGGGAGGAGGTCGATGGCACAGTCGTACGGTCGGTGAGGGGGCAGAGATGTGGCTCTTGCTTTGTTAAACACCTCTCTGAGACCATGGTAGCATTCTGGGACATTGGAGAGGTCAGGAGCGGAGTTAGTAGGTACTGGCCGAGGGGGTAGTGCGGCAGCAAGCAGGCAGGTTCGGTGGCAGTCCTCTCCCCACTCCCTGATCACCCCGGTCACCCAGTCGAGCTGAGGGTTGTGCCGGCGGAGCCATGGGTAACCCAGGATGAGGGGTTGGCCTGGAGAGGGGAGCAGGTGAAACTGGATAGTTTCTTGATGGTTTCCGGACAGACCCATCGAGACCGGGGCCGTGACATGAGTGACCGATCCGAGTAAGTGTCCGTCCAGTGCCCGGGCAGGAATAGGAGGTGTCAAACGGAGGTTCTCCAGTCCCAGTTGGCGTGCCAGCTTGATGTCCATTATGTTGGCTTCGGCGCCAGAATCCACCAGAGCAGCCAGGGTGTGAGTAGAGTCAGAGAGGCGGAGGTGAACTTGCAGCAGGGGTTTGCGGTCGGAGGACTGGATGGTCATTGAACTCAACCGGACTCCCCCTACGCCCGGTGAGCTTCGGCCCTTTAAAGGGCAGGTTACCACACGATGTCCATCACCTCCACAATAGAGGCAGAGGTTTGAGGTGAAGCGGCGCTGGCGCTCTGCAGGAGTGAGGGAGGCTCGCCCAATCTCCATAGGCTCAGACTGATCAAGCTGACCTGGGTGAGTGGCAGTAGATGACAGGAGCCCAGTCGGATCTCTCCGAATGCCGGTAGTAGGTGGACCTTGGCGCCCCCTCTCACGACGACGGGTCTGTATCCTTCTGTCGATCCTGACAGTCAGTGCGATGGCCTCATCAAGAGTGGAAGGCAGTTCATGGGAGACCAACTCGTCCTTGATATAGTCAGCCAAACTATGGAAGAACGCGTCCACCAACGATGGTGTGTTCCAAGAACTTCGTCTAGCCAGGGTTCGGAAGTCGATGGAATGGTCTGCGACTGTACGTCTGCCTTGTCGAATACTGAACAGTTCACGAGACGCCTCTGCGGTGGGTGAATCCAGGTCAAACACCTTCAGCATCTCCTCAGCAAACAGGTCGAAGGTTGCACAAGCGGGGGTTTGACGTTCGAACTCTGCTGTTCCCCAGAGTCGAGCTCGGCCCGTCAGGTGAGTGATGGCATACCCAACTTTAGCCCCCTCCGTGGCGAAGGTCCTTGGCTGCAAGGAGAACTGAAGTCGGCAGCTAGTCAGGAATGGCCGGGCCTGGGTTGAATCGCCGTTGAACCGCTCGGGGTTTCCAATCTTGGGTTCCGGAGCAGCGGCTGCAATGACCGGGGCAGGTAACTCGGGGGCTGGGCTGGTGGGCAGACTGGCTGGGGTAAGGTTGGTGAGGAGTTGAATGATCATGGCGAGTTGTTGTTGCTGCTGCTGGAACTGCTGCTCATGCTCATCGGTTTCCATGTCGGGGAAAGTGTGCGCTGAGTCCATAATGGTCAGATCGTACTGTCACGGTTCAGACAGACGACCAGAGGACCACAATTGCGTCACACCAGAAAGTTTATTAAACTTAAGGGAAAAGGGAAGTAGGGAGTGAATGAAGGCTCCAGGGGTAACAGGGATCCCGTCCAATGCGCTGGGTCTGTGCCCCCCCCAGTGGCAGCGATGCGTCCTATGAAGCCGGTGGTGGGTGGTCCAGAAGTCCTGGGGGGGGGGAGACACAGACACAACAGGGCGGAATGAAACCAGGCAGCAGTACAGTTCAAGGGAAATCCAAAATACGTAGTAGCAAGGCAGAAGGCTGGTCAGAGTTACCGGGATTGAAGAGTAGTCAGGAGTCGTAATGGCAGAAGCAGGTCTGGATCTCCTGAGGCAGAAGAGTATCCAAAAAAACAGGCAGGTCCGGGGTCACAAAACCAGGGTGAGCCAGAAGCGCGAGCAAACAGGTTCCGGGTGTGAGCTTTGCAGACGATCTGACACCGGAGAGCTGAAAGACAGGACCTTAAATACTGGGAGAGGTAGTGGGTAATGCAGCGCAGCTGGCAGAGTAATTAGAGCAGAGCAGAGCAGGGACAGGTGGAGCTAGTTAGGCTGAGTAGAGAGAGTGGTGAGCAGAGTGGAAGAAAATTAAGGTGGTAACCCGGTGGAGTGAGAGGCCCATGACAATTTCTGACATCGTCTAACATACTGTATCAATGTGGATAATGTAGCTAGTTGACAACATTATCAACATTAAGAAAGCTAGCCAACTTTATCATTAGCAATGTTAGCTAGCTCAACTAACTAGCTAAAATCTTATTGGTTGAAGAATTGTTTCCAAATTCAAAAGCAATTGAACAAAGTAATGTCAGACTTTCTAACTGGGAAATGTTTCAGTTCCAACAAGCATTTGAAGGCAGCATTAGCTTCTGACTAACTCTTAAAGGAGCTTTCCTTAGCTTCTGTTTCCTCCTGTGGTTGGACGACAAGTCACAATCAAGGCAGCAAATAAAGCAAAGACAAAAACCTTTTTTCGAAACACTCAGACACCTGTTCTTCTTTTTTGGTTTTGATTTTGCACTTTCGAAGACCCGCCCCATCAGTCCTCCGAAACAAAAACAAAAACAACCGCTGGGGCCACTCTGCTGAGTGGAAATAGAAACTAAAGAGTGCTCCTTTTAAAGTAGAACAAACCTTCCCTGGTTGCCAGATATGTGTGGTTGCCAGATATGTGTGGTTGCCAGATATGTGTGGTTGCCAGACATGTGTGGTGTACTACATAGCAGGATCAATGAGTTAACCAGCTAACTTCCCTAAATATTCTCAAATAACTTTATTTATTTAGAAAGACAAGCAACTTACTGTCTATTCCCGACCAGTGGTCTATTTCCTATTTCTCACATAACATGAATTCTACTGTCCCCACTAGGAGGGCTACTGCTAAACTACTGTGCTTTCTCTCCCACACTGTCCTGTTCTACGTCTATCTAATACTCATCGCACAAACACAGAACACTGTACGTCTCTAAAACTAACACAGACCAGTGCACCTTTATGGATGAATTCAAAACTGCACTTATAATCAACCACGGGACAGAATTACATGGAACTGTGAGTCTTTCTGATCAACACAACAAATATACAGGATTAAAACAGGACCTGAGGTTTTACCTACAACAAGAAACACTCTGGCTCCAGTTATAGCTTATATATATATAACAAGGGCCCCGAGTTGTTACTCGTTAGTTAACACAATCATGCGGATAAAACTCCTGGCTCCTAGTTAGCAATGAGACCTATATGCAGGATTTTCAGGAAAAACATAGGTTGTTGTTGTTGTTGTTGTTGTTGTTGTTGTTTAATTGATAGTTGTTAGGGTTAGCACACATGGCAAATAAATGACCTATGCTACTACTACCCCTGAGATTGGATGAGTCCCAAACGGAACCCTATCCCCTACATAGGGCACTACTTTTGCCCAGTTCCCCATAGGGCTCTGGTCTAAAGTAGTGCGCTAAATAGGGGATAGGGTTTCGTTTGGGATGCATCCATTGTGAAGTACAATCGCTGGTCTAGAGGTGAATCTTGTGACTTCCTTTTGACTTTCCCCCTCTTTTGTATTTTGCATTTTTAAAACTGTGTTCGTACATAGGACTGTGGATTACCATTAATATAACTATTATTATTACTATTGTTATTATTATTATTAAAACAATTACATTTCTTATCGGATTTTGGTACTTTGTCTTTTTTTGTGTTTCTCAATAATATCTATCTTGTGTTTCCGTCCTGTTGATGTCTCTTTATTTAGATAGACCTGTTTATTAAAGGATGAAAAGACGAGGATGAGGCAGTCTGACAGTTTAGAAGGCTTTAAAGGATGAAAAGACGAGGATGAGGCAGTCTGACAGTTTAGAAGGCTTATTACAGTTTCTCTATCGGGTACAAGCATCTTTTGGAACTGTGGTTAAACTGACCTATAGCAAACCAACAAAAGGCAAATGAACTGTGGTTAAACTGACCTATAGCAAACCAACAAAAGGCAAATGAACTGTGGTTAAACTGACCTATAGCAAACCAACAAAAGGCAAATGAACTGTGGTTAAACTGACCTATAGCAAACCAACAAAAGGCAAATGAACTGTGGTTAAACTGACCTATAGCAAACCAACAAAAGGCAAATGAACTGTGGTTAAACTGACCTATTGCAAACCAACAAAAGGCAAATGAACTGTGGTTAAACTGACCTATTGCAAACCAACAAAAGGCAAATGAACTGTGGTTAAACTGACCTATAGCAAACCAACAAAAGGCAAATGAACTGTGGTTAAACTGACCTATAGCAAACCAACAAAAGGCAAATGAACTGTGGTTAAACTGACCTATAGCAAACCAACAAAAGGCAAATGAACCGTGGTTAAACTGACCTATAGCAAACCAACAAAAGGCAAATGAACTGTGGTTAAACTGACCTATAGCAAACCAACAAAAGGCAAATGAACTGTGGTTAAACTGACCTATAGCAAACCAACAAAAGGCAAATGAACTGTGGTTAAACTGACCTATAGCAAACCAACAAAAGGCAAATGAACTGTGGTTAAACTGACCTATAGCAAACCAACAATGGTCAAATGAACTGTGGTTAAACTGACCTATAGCAAACCAACAATGGTCAAATGAACTGTGGTTAAACTGACCTATTGCAAACCAACAATGGTCAAATGAACTGTGGTTAAACTGACCTATAGGTTAACCAACAATGGTCAAATGAACTGTGGTTAAACTGACCTATAGCAAACCAACAATGGTCAAATGAACTGTGGTTAAACTGACCTATTGCAAACCAACAATGGTCAAATGAACTGTGGTTAAACTGACCTATAGCAAACCAACAATGGTCAAATGAACTGTGGTTAAACTGACCTATTGCAAACCAACAATGGTCAAATGAACTGTGGTTAAACTGACCTATTGCAAACCAACAATGGTCAAATGAACTGTGGTTAAACTGACCTATAGCAAACCAACAATGGTCAAATGAACTGTGGTTAAACTGACCTATAGCAAACCAACAATGGTCAAATGAACTGTGGTTAAACTGACCTATAGCAAACCAACAATGGTCAAATGAACTGTGGTTAAACTGACCTATTGCAAACCAACAATGGTCAAATGAACTGTGGTTAAACTGACCTATTGCAAACCAACAATGGTCAAATGAACTGTGGTTAAACTGACCTATAGCAAACCAACAATGGTCAAATGAACTGTGGTTAAACTGACCTATAGCAAACCAACAATGGTCAAATGAACTGTGGTTAAACTGACCTATAGCAAACCAACAATGGTCAAATGAACTGTGGTTAAACTGACCTATAGCAAACCAACAATGGTCAAATGAACTGTGGTTAAACTGACCTATAGCAAACCAACAATGGTCAAATGAACTGTGGTTAAACTGACCTATAGCAAACCAACAAAAGGCAAATGAACTGTGGTTTAACTGACCTATTGCAAACCAACAAAAGGCAAATGAACTGTGGTTAAACTGACCTATAGCAAACCAACAAAAGGCAAATGAACTGTGGTTAAACTGACCTATAGCAAACCAACAAAAGGCAAATGAACTGTGGTTAAACTGACCTATAGCAAACCAACAATGGTCAAATGAACTGTGGTTAAACTGACCTATAGCAAACCAACAATGGTCAAATGAACTGTGGTTAAACTGACCTATAGCAAACCAACAAAAGGCAAATGAACTGTGGTTAAACTGACCTATAGCAAACCAACAAAAGGCAAATGAACTGTGGTTAAACTGACCTATTGCAAACCAACAAAAGGCAAATGAACTGTGGTTAAACTGACCTATTGCAAACCAACAAAAGGCAAATGAACTGTGGTTAAACTGACCTATTGCAAACCAACAATGGTCAAATGAACTGTGGTTAAACTGACCTATTGCAAACCAACAATGGTCAAATGAACTGTGGTTAAACTGACCTATAGCAAACCAACAATGGTCAAATGAACTGTGGTTAAACTGACCTATAGCAAACCAACAATGGTCAAATGAACTGTGGTTAAACGTACCTATTGCAAACCAACAAAAGGCAAATGAACTGTGGTTAAACTGACCTATAGCAAACCAACAAAGTTCAAATGAACTGTGGTTAAACTGACCTATTGCAAACCAACAATGGTCAAATGAACTGTGGTTAAACGTACCTATTGCAAACCAACAAAAGGCAAATTAACTGTGGTTAAACGTACCTATTGCAAACCAACAAAAGGCAAATTAACTGTGGTTAAACGTACCTATTGCAAACCAACAAAAGGCAAATTAACTGTGGTTAAACAGACCTTTTGGAAACCAACAAAGGTCAAATGCTTAAATATATTTCCAGAATGTCCGATCATTTTCTTGCTTTTGTACCTGGATTGAATATCTTTGCAAAACTTTAAATACAAAATGTCATCAATGAATACAACAATTAAAGTGTCAAGTGTTTTGTTGACATGAATATCAACACGTTGTTTTCATAAGAGAAAAGGTTGCCAATGTGTTTTACTGTTTCCGACAAATGCACAAAATATCAAATGGCTTTATCAGTAGTAGAATACAGGGAAAGATCTAGACACGGGGACTGTCTAATTGCCATGATTTCTTACATCATTGCAGAGATGCGCAAAATGAAGTTGAGCTATTTCTAAAAGTAATTTTGGATTACTCCTAAGTCGGCTCCAACATTAGCGCTTAGTTTTGGTGTGAATTGAGCATTTTTGGGGGCGGGCCCGGCCCCCTATGGCCCGCCCATAGCGACGGGTGTGGTGAAAAGCAGACCAGCCTTTTCATTGAATACATGGAATTGGATAGTGATGATACCGATGAATGAATCCTGAACACAATGTGGATGTTTTCCCTTTTCTTTTGGATCAGGAATTATTTATATGAAATTGTTTGGTGAAATATGCAGACAAGCCCACAGGATTTACCCATATTTCTGCACCTTTTGATAATTGTATTTCCAAAATTTGATCATCAATGATTTAGTGACTGCAAAGACAATCTATTGATCTACTTTGATTATTTTTTTTTTAAGACAGACTAACTTTCTGTTTTGTCAGCTGTATGTTCGTGTTAATCTTTTTTGCAGACGGTCGTGTTTTAAAGAATGCATTTGCTGTTTTGATGGTATCATTTAGTTTTGCTGAACGTATTTGTTTTGAGAAGGCAGCTACATAAAAAAAAACACATTTACTGTTTTGCAAACTGCCACATAGTTGTGTCTTGTGAACACCGTTTCGAGAGAAAAAAATGACAACATTGTTCCAAACAACGCTTGTCTGCAATTGAGAAACTGTAATACAGTCTCTTATCTGGTTGGAAGTCTGTATGGATGAGGTTAAGTACCTCAGATTGACCACCAGGTGGCAGTAATACCTCATGGGAAAGTGTTTACTAACAACCAGTCGGTATCTCCATAGTCTTCAGTGTCCTCATGTCGTCAAGGCCAGTTACATACATACAAAATAGACCCCCGAAATGTGCACCAGTTTTCACGCTAAAGTTGGAATTCATACAAACTGAACTTGACGTGAGTATGTGCTTTCCTCCCCGCAAACTTTAAACCATGTGTACGCACAGTTTCTAGTGGTTGAAGTATTGCATTTCCCAGAAGGCAACAGTATCCTATCGTAGCCTTGTGCAGGAATATATGATGACACTCTTATTCAGAAAAAAATAAAATATATATATATATATATAGAAGATGCAATCATTTGTGTTTAGTGAGAAGAGCGTAAATCTATTTATTTTATCTTTGCATTCTAAAATAATTAGAAATCTATTTCCTATTATTTATTTAATTTCCATGATCATTGAAGGATAAATGACTCACCTTTTCTGACTGTGATGGTTTCAGACTCGAGAAATAGCCTATAGGCCTACAGCAAGTTAGCATAGGCTACGTCCCATTTCATTTCACTGGATCTACTTCTCAGCTGTAAATAGATCAACTCGAAGTATTTTCCTCTATGCGATCCACAGTTTAAACGGTAGAACAGACGGTTCACCTTTTTCCATTGACGTTTTGTAGGCTACGTCTGAATACAGCAATGTCAAATTTCCCCGAGTAGACAATATTTCCTTTATAAACATCATACACAGGCCGATATCATAACCTTTTCGGGCCATGACGAGTTCATGTCAGTAGCCATTCAACAATCTCATTTGATTGGGCCTATTAGATAGACTATTATCATTTCTAGTTGTTTCTCTAGCCTAGCCTATATCCATCCAACAGGGAGCGCGGTCGATAACATACAGTAGAATTGAACAGGTGAACCGACAGTTGATGTATTGCATTTGAAGTGTGTAGGCTACCACTGTAAGTATAGCCCTCCTGTAGTTATCACTGCTTTCCGAGTAGACAATGTTTTCAGAAATTCGCAGGCAGTGCAACATTATGATCTGTTTACAGGTCCACAACCATTCAGAAACGGTCGGATACAACAAATGTCACTGCAAAAGAGAACATTCTGCCAAACACCTCCAAAGACATTTGACCAAGTACATCATTTGCTATTTCCTTTAGAAATACTGCCTTGGCCTAATTCCAATACTTCCAAAGTGTACAGCAAATAAGGACGTTATTGTCACCATAGAAGGTGAATAGCGGGTGTTTTTCAGGCGGAGTTATAATGCTCGTTCGCCGTTTTATAACAGGAAACGTGTATGTACGGCAAGTTTATAAATCTCAATATTTTTAACCACACGTTGATTTTTTTAAATATAAAACATTGTTGAATTTAAACGTTCTGCTGACAGGTGCCTCATTCATAACCGTTGCGTAAATTTAAGACCGAATACAGTATCTGCGTGCACCATTTCTGAAAAATCAACGAATGTTAAAAAATATTAATATTAAGATTGCATAAAACTGCACCATTTGGTCTATCCTTATTAGTAATAAAGGAAAGAGTAGAACATTTGCATTATTTTCCTCTTGCTCAGTTGTGCACCGGGGCCTCCCACTCCTCTTTCTATTCTGGTTAGAGCCAGTTTGCGCTGTTCTGTGAAGGGAGTAGTACACAGCGTTGTACGAGATCTTCAGTTTCTTGGCAATTTCTTGCATGGAATAGCCTTCATTTCTCAGAACAAGAATAGACTGACAAGTTTCAGAAGAAAGTTATTTGTTTCTGGCCATTTTGAGCCTGTAATCGAACCCACAATTGCTGATGCTCCAGATACTCAACTAGTCTCAAGAAGGCCAGTTTAATTGCTTCTTTAAATCAGCACAACAGTTTTCAGCTGTGCTAGCATAATTGCAAAAGGGTTTTCTAATGATCAATTAGCCTTTTAAAATGATAAACTTGGATTAGCAAACACAACGTGCCATTGGAACACAGGACTGATGGTTGCTGATAATGGGCCTCTGTACGCCTATGTAGATATTCCATTAAAAATCAGCCGTTTCCAGCTACAATAGCCATTTACAACATTAACAATGTCTACACTGTATTTCTGATCAATTTGATGTTATTTTAATGGACAGAAAAATTGCTTTTCTTTTGAAAACAAAGAAATTCCTAAGTGACTCCAAAGTTTTGAACAGTAGTGTATACAGTGGGGGAAAAAAGTATTTAGTCAGCCACCAATTGTGCAAGTTCTCCCACTTAAAAAGTTGAGAGAGGCCTGTAATTTTCATCATAGGTACACGTCAACTATGACAGACAAAATGAGAATTTTTTTTCCAGAAAATCACATTGTAGGATTTTTAATGAATTTACTTGCAAATTATGGTGGAAAATAAGTATTTGGTCAATAACAAAAGTTTCTCAATACTTTGTTATATACCCTTTGTTGGCAATGACACAGGTCAAACGTTTTCTGTAAGTCTTCACAAGGTTTTCACACACTGTTGCTGGTATTTTGGCCCATTCCTCCATGCAGATCTCCTCTAGAGCAGTGATGTTTTGGGGCTGTCGCTGGGCAACACGGACTTTCAACTCCCTCCAAAGATTTTCTATGGGGTTGAGATCTGGAGACTGGCTAGGCCACTCCAGGACCTTGAAATGCTTCTTACGAAGCCACTCCTTCGTTGCCCGGGTGTGGTGTTTGGGATCATTGTTATGCTGAAAGACCCAGCCACGTTTCATCTTCAATGCCCTTGCTGATGGAAGGAGGTTTTCACTCAAAATCTCACGATACATGGCCCCATTCATTCTTTCCTTTACACGGATCAGTCGTCCTGGTCCCTTTGCAGAAAAACAGCCCCAAAGCATGATGTTTCCACCCCCATGCTTCACAGTAGGTATGGTGTTCTTCGGATGCAACTCAGCATTCTTTGTCCTCCAAACACGACGAGTTGAGTTTTTACCAAAAAGTTATATTTTGGTTTCATCTGACCATATGACATTCTCCCAATCCTCTTCTGGATCATCCAAATGCACTCTAGCAAACTTCAGACGGGCCTGGACATGTACTGGCTTAAGCAGGGGGACACGTCTGCACTGCAGGATTTGAGTCCCTGGCGGCGTAGTGTGTTACTGATGGTAGGCTTTGTTACTTTGGTCCCAGGTATCTGCAGGTCATTCACTAGGTCCCCCCGTGTGGTTCTGGGATTTTTGCTCACCGTTCTTGTGATCATTTTGACCCTACGGGGTGAGATCTTGCGTGGAGCCCCAGATCGAGGGAGATTATCAGTGGTCTTGTATGTCTTCCATTTCCTAATAATTGCTCCCACAGTTGATTTCTTCAAACAAAACTGCTTACCTATTGCAGATTCAGTCTTCCCAGCCTGGTGCAGGTCTACAATTTTGTTTCTGGTGTCCTTTGACAGCTCTTTGGTCTTGGCCATAGTGGAGTTTGGAGTGTGACTGTTTGAGGTTGTGGACAGGTGTCTTTTATACTGATAACAAGTTCAAACAAGTGCCATTAATACAGGTAACGAGTGGAGGCCAGAGGAGCCTCTTAAAGAAGAAGTTACAGGTCTGTGAGAGCCAGAAATCTTGCTTGTTTGTAGGTGACCAAATACTTATTTTCCACCATAATTTGCAAATAAATTCATAAAAAATCCTACAATGTGATTTTCTGGAAAAAAAAATCTCAATTTGTCTGTCATAGTTGACGTGTACCTATGATTTAAATTATAGGCCTCTCTCATATTTTTAAGTGGGAGAACTTGCACAATTGGTGGCTGACTAAATACTTTTTTCCCCCACTGTATATACATATATAATATAACAATTTATTTTTATACACACTCCGGACTCCAACATTGCTCGTCCTAATATTTCTTAATTCCATTCTTTTACTTTTTAGATTGATGTTGTGTATTGTTAGATATTACTGTACTGTCGGAGCTGGGAACACAAGCATTTCACTACACCCACAATAACATCTACTAAATATGTGTATGCGACCAATTCAATTTGATTTGGACCACTTGTACCCTGTGGATGGGGGCATTCTAATCCTATGGGGGCACAGCCATGGTAGCTAAAATAATGGCCACAATAATGGCCTGCCCAGCATTTTTATACATGACCCTAAGCATGATGGGACGTTAACTGCTTAATTAACTCAGGAAACACACCTGTGTTGGAGCACCTGCTTTCAATATACTTTGTATCCCTCATTTACTCCAAATATTTTATACTATTATGTTGGCAGTTATTTGACAGTTATTTCAGAAAGCTATCTAGCAGAAGTAACCAATCTAAGAAGCCATTTCATGGATGCTTGTTAATGTGTTACTGTCACGACTTCCTCTGAAGCTGCCTCGTCTCCTCTGAAGCTGCCTCGTCTCCTCTGAAGCTGCCTCGTCTCCTCTGAAGCTGCCTCCTCTCCTCCGAAGCTGCCTCGTCTCCTCCGAAGCTGCCTCCTCTCCTCCGAAGCTGCCTCCTCTCCTCCGAAGCTGCCTCCTCTCCTCCGAAGCTGCCTCGTCTCCTCCGAAGCTGCCTCGTCTCCTCCGAAGCTGCCTCGTCTCCTCCGAAGCTGCCACCTCTCCTCTGAAGCTGCCGCCTCTCCTCTGAAGCTTCCTCCTCTCCTCTGAAGCTGCCTCGTCTCCTCTGAAGCTGCCTCGTCTCCTCTGAAGCTGCCTCCTCTCCTCTGAAGCTGCCTCCTCTCCTCTGAAGCTGCCTCCTCTCCTCTGAAGCTGCCTCCTCTCCTCTGAAGCTGCCTCCTCTCCTTTTTCGGGCAGGCTTCGGCGTTTGTCGTCACCGGCCTTCTAGCCACTGCCGCTCCTCATCTCATCGTTCCATTTGTCTTGTCTTGTTTATTGCACACACCTGGTTCATATCCCCTCATCAGTACCTGTATAAGTGTTCCCTCTGCCCCCCTTGTCTTTGTGTGTGATTGTTTATTGTAGAGGTGACTATAGCTCGGTGGAGCTGGATTCTATTGTGTATCGCCGGGATATTCACCCGTGTGCCATGTCTTCCCCAGTGAGCCGTTTGTCCACACTAGTGTATATTACGCATTGCTGCGTACCTCTGTTTATTGATTAAACCATTTATTCCGTGATTTCCTCTCCTGCGTCTGACTCCGTCCAACATCACCCGCTACAGTTATTCAGTCTCCAACAACAAGCAAAGCTAAACCTGATTTGTTTAATAAACTTTTTCTTGCTTTTTATATCTGTCTCAGACTTTTTCCCTTAAATGGGCCTAGATCCTGTGACTTTGATTAGATGTTACATTACCTTTCTCCTCAGAAGCCGTTCCGGAGCCATCCCAAAAATGGCTTCCATATCGTTTCTCCCAGAGGAGGATCTCTCCTGTCCTGTTTGTCTTCAAGGTGTAGCCACAGCTCCTGGAAACGCCTGTCTGCAGGAAAACTGGAGTCTAAAGGATTTCTGGGAATGTTCTGGAAAGCCCGTCTGTCTTCTGGAAACGCCTGTCTGCAGGAATACTGGAGTCTAAAGGATTTCTGGGAATGTTCTGGAAAGCCCGTCTGTCTTCTGGAAACGCCTGTCTGCAGGAATACTGGAGTCTAAAGGATTTCTGGGAATGTCCACTTCACAGAAAGAGAGGCCTTCTCACAGTCACAGCTAGAAAGACAGAGAGCTTCTGAGACGTTCTGCAGTCTGCATGGAGAGAAACTCAAGCACTTCTGTCTGGAGGATAAACAGCCTGCCTGTGTGGCGTGTCAGACTTCCAAACGACACACCAACCACAGGTGCTGCCCCCATAGATGAAGCTGTTCTGGATCACAAGGTAATGTAATATAACACATTCGATATAGTATAAAAAAAATTGTCGCTGGCGTAGTTAACTGCAGTGACTATAGCAACCAGTCTTGAGAACGGCGTAGTGGACTGCAGTGACCACAGCAACCAGTGTATTGTGGTGGATATTATAAAATAAGGATTTGGTTTGGTCCAAGTCAAACTAAGATGCTTTATTTCTGAGCTCAGAGGGAACCGAGACAGAGCATTGGGTGATAAGCACGTGTCTTTCTAGTTTGCTGTTCTTGGGCGGGACTTTCAGTTCTTCTTTTATCTCTAAGAGGACACAGGAGCAAGCTGGTTTGGAACACAGAATTATACTCAGAAGAACAGGAGGTTATAATAGGACAGTTTCACAAGGTTAGTCACATACTCAGTTATGTGGACACATACAATTAAAAATTTCCCATTACAGTATTCATTTGTTGTGTGTTGAATTTGCAATTCATACACAGACAATGTTGTTTAATTCCAGGAGAAAGTGAAGACTGGACTGGAGTCCTTACAGGAGAATCTGAAGGTCTTTAACCAAGTTAAATCAACATATCAAGGTAAAATAACAGTTTGCTCTGTATTTATTTCAGTACAAACCAGTCTCTGAGGTCTGGACCTTTATGGCACAAGCTGTAGTCTACTCTAATCGACTCATTTACAGTTTCATGGTAATATCTTTATCTCTCTCACTGTCTCCAGAGCCAGGCCCAGCACTCTAATCGACTCATTTACAGTTTCATAGTAATATCTTTATCTCTCTCACTGTCTCCAGAGCCAGGCCCAGCACTCTAATCGACTCATTTACAGTTTCATAGTAATATCTTTATCTCTCTCACTGTCTCCAGAGCCAGGCCCAGCACACAGAGAAGCAGATTAAGGAGAAGATTGAGAAGTTTCACCAGTTTCTACAAGAGGAAGAGGAGGCCAGGACAGCTGCACTGAGGGAGGAAGAGGAGGCCAGGACAGCTGCACTGAGGGAGGAAGAGGAGGCCAGGACAGCTGCACTGAGGGAGGAAGAGGAGGCCAGGACAGCTGCACTGAGGGAGGAAGAGGAGGCCAGGACAGCTGCACTGAGGGAGGAAGAGGAGGCCAGGACAGCTGCACTGAGGGAGGAAGAGGAGGCCAGGACAGCTGCACTGAGGGAGGAAGAGGAGGCCAGGATAGCTGCACTGAGGGAGGAAGAGGAGGCCAGGATAGCTGCACTGAGGGAGGAAGAGGAGGCCAGGACAGCTGCACTGAGGGAGGAAGAGGAGGCCAGGACAGCTGCACTGAGGGAGGAAGAGGAGGCCAGGATAGCTGCACTGAGGGAGGAAGAGGAGCAGAAGAGTCAGATGAAGATTGAAGACATTAGCAGAGAGATTATCATCCCTTTCAGACACAATCAGAGCCATAGAGGAGGATCAGAGAGCTGAAGACATTTCATTCCTGCAGGTAGGAACTCTCTCCTCCGCAAAAGATTGTTTACGAGACATGTCGTGATGAAAAATGTACAAATATTTGTTGATAACCTGGTCCTTTCTTTTACAGAACTACAAGGCCACCATGGAACGGTAAGAGATCTGCCTCCTCTCTCTCTCTTCTCTGTAGTTCTGAACCTAACCCCACAGCAGCACGGGACTCCTGAATGTTCTGCAGAGCCCAGTGAACACTCCCAGACCCACAGCTAGTCTCAGGAGCGTTGATCGACGTGGCCAATCACCTGGGCAACCTGCAGTTCAGAGTCTGTTCAATACTGTCAGTATGATTTTATGATCGCAAAAAAGACAAACCTAATGTATAAAATCTGAAAGATGTTATGTAGGATCGTAGTTTGAAATGCATTTCAATGTGATTCATAATGAACTAGTCTCCCCTCAATCACTTTCTAATGTTTCTGTGTTCTCCTCTGTTCAGCTCCTGTGATTCTGGACCCCAACACCTCTCACCCATGTTACATCCTGTCTGACCATCTGACCAGTGCGCGATGCGGAGATGAGAGACAGCAGCCTTCTGACAGCCCAGCGAGGTTTGATGACTATCCATTGGTCCTGGGCTCTTAGTGCTTTAACTCCGGGACACCCAGCTGGGATGCTGAGTTTGGGGACAGTCCAGTACCGAGAGTGGGTGTAGTGAAAGAGTCTGGTCAGAGGGAGAATATGGAATAGCCTCCCCATCAGATCCAGGCGCTGACCTCCCAGTGAGACAGAAAGCCCAGAGGGTCCCAGTGAGACAGAAAGCCCAGAGGGTCCCAGTGAGACAGAAAGCCCAGAGGGTCCCAGTGAGACAAAAAGCCCAGTGAGAAAGAAAGCCCAGAGGGTCCCAGTGAGACAGAAAGCCCAGAGGATCCCAGTGAGACAGAAAGCCCAGAGGGTCACAGTGAGACAGAAAGCCCAGAGGTTCACAGTGAGACAGAAAGCCCAGAGGTTCACAGTGAGACAGAAAGCCCAGAGGATCCCAGTGAGACAGAAAGCCCAGAGGATCCCAGTGAGACAGAAAGCCCAGAGGATCCCAGTGAGACAGAAAGCCCAGAGGATCCCAGTGAGACAGAAAGCCCAGAGGGTCACAGTGAGACAGAAAGCCCAGAGGGTCACAGTGAGACAGAAAGCCCAGAGGATCCCAGTGAGACAGTGTTTGGTTTTCGCCAGGCATAATGGGACCCAGGTCATCCAAAATGTTGACTCAAGATTGGCCAAAAAGCACCTGGAAGCACCTGGATGATCAAGACTCTTGGAAGAATGTTCTACGGACCGATGATTCAAAAGTATAGCTTTTTGGACGACGTGGGTCCCATTTATGCCTGTCGAAAACCAAACACTGCATTCCACATTAAGAATCTCATACCAACGGTCAAGCATGGTGATGGTGGTATGATGGTTTGGGGATGCTTTGCTGCCTCAGGACCTGGACGACTTGCCTTAATAGAAGGAACCATGAATTCTGCTCTGTATCAGAGAATGTCAGGCCATTCATCTGTGAGCTGAAGCTGAAGCGCAGATGGGTCATGCAGCAAGGCAATGATCCAAAACACAAAATCAAGTCTACATGAAAATGGCTAAAAAGCAACAAAATGTGACGTTTTCGAATGGCCTAGTCAAAGTCCAGACCTAATCCCAATTGAGATGTGGCAGGACTTGAAAAGAGCAGTTCATGCTTGAAAACCCACAAATGTCGCTGAGTTACAGCAGTTCTGCATGCAGGAGTGGAACCAAAACTCCTCCACAGCGACGTGAGAGACTGATCAACAACTACAGGAAGCGTTTGGTTGGAGTCATTGCAGCTAAATATGGCACAACCAGTTAGAGTGTAAGCGGGCAATTACTTTTTCACACAGGGGGCATTGGGTGTTGCATAACTTTGTTAATGAAATAAGTACGTAATTGTTGTTATTTGTAAACTCACGTTCCCTTTATCTAATATTAGGTTTCAGTTGAAGATCTGTATAAACATTCAGTATAAAAAAATATGCAAAAGTCGAGAAAATTAGAAAGGGGGCAAATACTTTTTCACGGCACTGTATATGTACATATTCAACTCGATTACCTCGTACCCCTGCACATCGACTTGGTACTGGTACCCCGTGTATACAGCCAAGTTACCGTTACTCATTGTGTATTTATTCCTTGTGTTATCATTTTTATATTTTTCTCTCTGCATTGTTGGGAAAGGCCCGTAAACTGATACCCCTTCTGTCACAGGGGAACAGAATTGAATTGTTAACATATCAGTAAATATCATCTCTTGCTGTATCTCGGGAGTTTGTGTCAAAGAAAGTTAGCATAATCCTTACGTAAAGTCAGTATTGTAGTTTGATAGAACTTACTGTAAGCTAAAAGCAAATCTTGAGTTATGCTTCTGCTGGGGCCTTCCCAGGGCAATCATGACGGATAATGAGGGGCCTTCCCAGGACAATCATGTCAGATAACGGCCCCCAGTTTGTGTCCGACTGTTTCATCAATACCCTTATCTAAACTAATGTAAAGTCAGTTATTGTTGGTTAATAGATATTGAATGAAAGTTCGTCAGGTTGTAGTACAACTGTTCTACCACTAGATGGAGACAAAGTTTAGAAACTCCTTATTATACCTGTAGAATAGTGCATTATACATTATATTAAGTATTTTACTTTCTTAATGTCTATATTAATTCATTCATTGTTTTCCCAGTATTGAAAAGCTTACTTTAAAGGGTTGAGGAATGTCGAAATATAAAATGTATTAATAAATAAAATGTCAAAAATAAATTTGAATTTTTATCACGTTTTGAACAAAATGGGGCACCGGGCATTGAAATCATTGTTATCAAGACAGCAAATATGTTTGGTATTATTGTTAAGAAAAACATGACAAATGGACACAGCCATTGTTGTGTTACTCCCAAGTTGGTTCCACTCTGGACATGGTCATAGTGAATTCACTAGACTACCACCGCAAACATAAACACTAGGGCTGTCAAACGACTCAAATCATTAAATCGAGTTAATGGCATTAGTTAATCGCGATTAACCAAAAATGTAATTCGCTCAAATTTGGCCCTAAATAAAGATTTTTCCATTTATGTTTTAATGGCATTTTCACCATAAACAACACAAAAGTCACTAACATACAGCTATTAATGCTCCCAAAGTTTCAGTAGGACTACTCCTTCTTATCAACGTTCTTGAAGTTTAACACTTGAGCGCGCCCGCACACACACAGATTGAAGTACTGTTAAAGCTTCAGTCATTCTAAATGAGTGTGACTATGAGAAAAAAAATAACTGTCTCTATGGATACAAAGAACAAAGAGATTTTAAACGTGCCCAACAATGTTCTGAGAACACTGTAACCCTCTGTACTGTTCAGATAACTTTACACACATAGGCCTCTACACTCTCCCACACTCAATCATACACAGCCTACCTTTGAATCATCTCTTTGAGGACCTTCTAAAAAGTAAAAGCTTCCTGGAGGATCCTTTAGGGGTTCTTCAAATTGAAACTGTGGAGGAACCCCTATAAGTTCTTCAAAGAACCCCTTTTAATTGATCCTCGAAGAACCTTTTGAAGAACCTTTTGGGGTTAATTTTTGAACTACTTATTATTAGTAGTAAATACACTAACAATAACAACAATAACAACAATATTTTAGTGGTCAGTGTTTATTATGATTTGAGTGGCAAAGCAGAATATAAAAATCCAAATATGAGGTAAACTCCCAGCAGAGCCCCAAGTCCAGTGGATATATCCTCTGGCATGTTGATGTTAATGTGTTGATGTTCTCCGTATCCATAGCCAGAATTATTTTGCAGTGCATGGTGATCGAACAGGTTTCCTGTTATATTCATCAGAGGTGTAGGGAGGGTGAAGTCTGTGAATCCCAAAATTTTTTTATTGTACAGATGATTAACAAAATATGCACACGACAGTATTCATACCTTGGTTTTTGTGGTGAATGTGAATGAAGAAAACTAATTTTGATAATGCTTTTCATGCACATACCTTGTCCATAATGTAGAGACCTATGGGATATTCATTGAAGAGGTAAGGGAGGAGGACGGTACATGTGATCTGCATAGCATACAAATACCAATTGACATACCTTTCTATGCATCCTCGTCTGTAAACCTGCAGACACTAAAGTGAGCAGTTCAGTCATCTGCACCCAGAACAGCTAGCCTTCAACATATTCTCATAGCATACATATTCTTACCTCGATTGATATCCATTGAATTGTATCCATTTTCTGTTTTGCACAAATATGAAAAAGACAGATGGTATCCTCATAAAACAATATCCATTTAGATCATACAAGGGACCAACCTTACCTTAAATTGAGGAGATCTTTACATTTTTTCAGTTAAGTGCCTGCACCTGCTGTCCTTTCAAATTCAAATTCAAATGTTTCAGTTGGGCAGTTAGGTTCCTGCAAGAACCCCCACCAACTAAGGAGGTTCCTCGATGAACCCCACCTCCTATGGGGTTCTTGGAAGAACCTTTTGGGGGGTGCAATTTTCAGTGCCAAGAATCCTAAGGTTCTTCGAAGAACTTTGAGGATCTTAGAAGAACCCTTGTTGAACCCTTCATTTTTAAAATGTAGCCTATTCCTGTTCCTGAAGTTATCAGGTTGCTAGGTAACATGACTAGCTAAACAACGTCAGTTTGTTATCACATGCCTTTCCCAGAACACCACGCAGAGAGAGATCGGTCGCTACGTGCGTCGGAACACGTCGATACCGATAGGATCGAAAGGAACGCCAGCGCTGCTCTCGGATCAGATTTCTCCATTCAAATCTCGACCTCAACATTATAATTATTTCAGAATGCTGACGAAAAGATCAGCTCCTAGAGAGATATTAGCGCCTAAGACGGTTGAATTTTGAGATGGCTTATTCTAATGCTTACCCAATAAAAATGCACTAAAATCACTGATTTGGCACATCATTGCGCCCATGCTAGGCTACACTGATAGGATCTAAAGAAAAGCAGCGCTGCTCTCAGATCAGATTTCTCCATTCAAATCCATTGAAACGTATTACTGCCCAATACTGGATGAGGGAAATAAATCACTTAAAAAGGGAAATAAAATACCCAATAAAATAATCCACTCAAACGTCCGAAAAAATAAAATAAAATAAATAAAAAAAATAAAAAAACAGTCCTTCAAAATCTAAACTGCGGCTCCAGTCAGTACACCATGTAGCTCTTCATCCTTTATTAGTGTACAGCTGCAGATATGATGATATCGATCTTTCTTGAGTTATTATCCACTCATGCAGTGCAGTTTATCACCATAGCAATAAATGCCCCCCCCCCCCCCCAAAAAAAAAAAAAAATATATATACTTCATGACATGATCTGATCTGGATCCGTCACCTCGCAAACGGCACCCACAGCACTGAAATGCAGTGTCTCCACGGCAACAGAACCACTTGAACATTCTTTAACATTTCCTCGCTGCCTCGGCATAGGAGACAGTTCTTATCCTAGCAATCTCTGCCTCTTTCACCCTTAAATGGCTTTCGGGGGAACCCGTGCATTCTTCCCACTGCAATTTGCGACATTCAAAGTAATCTTCCGCAGCAAAACAATCACTCAAGTAATGATTTTTGCAAACACTTGACACATGCTTTGCAGTTGGAACACTGCAGTAACATGGGGACAAATGCGCTCGCAGCGTATCCCATCTTGATGTGTAGGGTGCGACTCCTCATCAAAAAACACAGACGTACTCTCTGTCTTCTCTCCATTGGACATACGCGTCAATCGTCAAGCCCCAACTACTCCAGGAATTTTCATCTTGATCTTCTCAGCCCCAACTTCCACAGAGACTCCAGAAATCCAGCACTTGATTGGTGCCCTGCTCCAGAAATCCCACACTTGATTGGTGCCCTGCTCCAGAAATCCTGCCCTTGATTGGTGCCCTGCTCCAGAAATCCTGCCCTTGATTGGTGCCCTGCTCCAGAAATCCTGCCCTTGATTGGTGCCCTGCTCCAGAAATCCTGCCCTTGATTGGTGCCCTGCTCCAGAAATCCTGACCTTGATTGGTGCCCTGCTCCAGAAATCCTGCCCTTGATTGGTGCCCTGCTCCAGAAATCCCACCCTTGATTGGTGCCCTGCTCCAGAAATCCAGTCACCTCTTTCTATTTCTATCTGTCTCTTTGATTCTGGTGAGGAGCAACGCACGTTACTTTTGTGCCACACACACCAAAAAAAAAAATCTACAAAATTCCCCTTTTGGTCACCCTCACAGACGCCACAGTACCCAACACTTTCTTCACCATCTTGGCAACATCAAACGGATCTCTCAGGTACATCTTCTCATCCTCAAACCGCACTCCTACAACAAACTGTGAAGAAGTTGCACAGTAGGCTTACTAGACGGGTTTTGAGGAAACGTGCCATTCAGTACAAACCGTTCTGCAACGTAGCAAACGTTCAAGCGACCCGAACGCACCTCTTCATTCACGCTCATCTTTGCCAGCGGACTCAAACTCGGTATCCACGTCTGCCATTCTTTCTAACGCGCCATCGAAGTCACGTCCGCCATGCAGAAAGCCCCCTAGGAAGGTTCTAATGATGAACTTAGCCTTAAAGGGCCAGTGCAGTCAAAAACGTGATTTTCCTGTGTTTTATATTTCCGCACTATGATGTTGGAATAATACTGTGAAATTGTGATAATGCCGTTTTAGTGTAAGAGGTTTATGAAAAGACCAACACTTCACCCTGTTTTGGTGGGATGGAGTTTTGGCCTGCCTGTTGACATCACCAGGTGGTAAATTAGTTAATAGACCAATAAGAAAGAGAGTTCCAAACTCTCTGCCAATAACAGCTAGTTTTCAGTTTTCCCCTCCCCACTCAGACCACTCCCAGAGAGAGTTGCTCTTTGATAAGAAGCTATTTGTGTTTCTTTTCAACAATTTTAATTGAAAACAATTAAAGTAAGGTACAGTACTTAATTATTACCGATAAATTATTTGATATTGAAATAAAAAAGATCCTCATTGGAACTTTAAGATGCTGACTGTTTTATCACTAGGTCCCTGTCCTTTATGCAATTGGAACATGCCTGGGGTAACCTTTATGTAAAGCTTTTTCATCAAACTGTCCCCATCCTCAGACAATTGCTTTCATGTTTGGTGAAGAGAGAGAGAGAAAGAGAGAATACATTTAAGCAATTACATTTTGGATTGCAAAGTAAACGCTCAGTTTGGAATAATGGAATGGGTAACCACGTGAACGTAAATTGATTTGAGATGTGCGTAGCTGAGTTGAGAAAGCGAGAGTCGTCACTAGTTACCACAGCCACAAAGTCATAACCTCCCGCCCATTTCTACCATTTATCTGCTTCAAATGTGATTTTTAAACCTAACCTTAACCACACTGCAACCCTTATGCCTAACCCTAAATTAAGACCAAAAAGCTCATGTTAGTTTTCATACATTTTCACGAAATAGCCATTTTTGACTTTGTAGTTGTGGTAACTAGTGGAAACCGAGAGAGAGAGCGCAAACAAACGAAAAAAAAGAGAGAGAAAAACGATAGTTGGGGAAGCATCTATTCCTCCTCAGAGGAATGCCTGACATCGTCGAGGCGATGGGGACTGTTCTCCGGATTCTCTGCATGGATCATACTACGGGCTATTTCACTCTGTCGGTGTCGGCATGATGAACGTAAAGTTGGATCACGGGAGTATGGAGAGGAGGAAGAGCCGGTTTACCTGGCTGGTACTCTTCACGGTGCAGTTCAGCCTGACTTCACAGCAAGTACTCAGAATAGGTAAATGCGTGGGCGGAATAGCCTAATACTAATAGTCTATAATATTGGTTTTTAACTTTAACTATCTGCAATAGTAGCATCTATTGTGGAAAGTAGTATCTGTCCACTAGCCTAGTATCCAGTTCTATGGTTGGTATAGTCCAATGGTCACCAACCTTTTCTGACTGAGTCAAGATCACTTTCCGAGTCAAAATACAAGCCGAGATCTACCGCTCAGATGTATTTTTTAACATGACTTAAAAAACGTAAGCCTATGCAACATTGACCAATTAAGAACAGTTCTGTAGTAATGAGGTTTGTGCAGTAGGCTATAGACCTAATACATTTTCACTGCATATATGCTATGCTTGAGTTGCCAATGTTGTTCTTTTCAGACCATTTTGAAATTGTATGTATGTATGTATGTATGTATGTATGTGTGTATGTATGTATTTGGTTGATTTTGCAAATACAGGCACTTTTGGGTGTTAAATTATTTTGAAAATGAAACCTCTTCAAACTGCTTTTTATCTATCTGAATATTTTCATCATCTGCCTGGAAACAAGATCTAAAAGTGGCTTAGACTATTTAAGAATATAACGATTTTAATCGGTTTCCCCAAATACCCGAAGGGAAATATCATTACCACCATATCATAAAATGTGCTATTTTAGTTGAAAAGGAAATTACAGAAATTGTGCTTAAGGTATTTTATACAACATTTTACAGGAATTTTATTTGTTCATGTTTTTTTAAACTATTTGGAAGTTTTCTTTATTATATATATGTGGTCCTCTGTAGCTCAATTGGTAGAGCACGGCGATTATAACGCCTGGGTAGTGGGTTCGATCCCCTGGACCACCCATACGTAAAAATGTATGCACACATGACTGTAAGTCGCTTTGGATAAAAGCGTCTGCTAAATGGCATATTATTATTATGATGTAGTCATCATTGTCATGTCTAAATGTCCATATATACCTTGATGATACTCAGAAACATGTATTTACCACATCAAAATCTTGATTCCTAAAATAATGTAAAATATGATCTTTAAAAACAAGCATATAAGGTTCACATATGGGAAATATCGTAATTGAATACACCTTTGCCTCAAAAATATGTACCGTAATGGTAATATATATAAAACAACTGATGAAAAATAACAAACATTTTAATGTCACAGTTGTACATTTTTAATTTGATTGAAGATATAGAGCAGACTATTGGTTCCAATTCATCCCAAAGGTGTTTTGATTGGGTTGAGGTCAGGGATCTGTGCAGGACAGTCAAGTTCTTCCACACCGATCTCGACAAACCATTTCTGTATGGACCTCGCTTTGTGCGCGGGGGCATTTGTCATGCTGAAACAGGAAAGGGCCTTCCTCAAAACTGTTGCCACAACGTTGAAAGCACAGAATTGTCTAGAATGTCATTGTATGCTGTAGCGTTAAGATTTCCCTTCACTGGAACTAAGGGACCTAGCTCCTCCACCAAACTTTACAGTTGGCACTCTGCATTGGGGCAGGTAGCGTTCTCCTGGCATGCGCCAAACCCAGATTCGTCCATAGGACTGCCAGATGGTGAAGCGTGATTCATCACTCCAGAGAACGCGTTTCCACTGCTCCAGAGTCCAATGGCGGCGAGCTTTACACCACTCCAGCCCACGCTTGGCATTGTGCATGGTGATCTTAGGCTTGTGTGCAGCTGCTCAGCCATGGAAACCCATTTCATGAAGCTCCCGACCAACAGTTATTGTGCTGACGTTGCTTCCAGAGGCAGTTTGGAACTCGGTAGTGAGTGTTGCGACAGAGAACAGACGATTTGTATGCGCTACACGCTTCAGTACTCGGCGGTCCCGTTCTGTGAGCTTGTGTGGCCTACCACTTTGCGGCTGAGCCGATGTTACTCCTAGACATTTCCACTTCACAATAACAGCACTTACAGTTGACTGGGGCAGCTCTAGCAGGGCAGAAATGTGACAAACTGACTTGCTGGAAAGGTGGCATCCTATGACGGTGCCACGTTGAAAGTAACTGAGCTCTTCAGTACGGGCCATTCTACTGCCAATGTTTGTCTAGGAGATTGCATGGCTGTATGCTCGATTTCTCATACACCTTTCAGCAACGGTTGTGGCTGAAATAGCCGAATCCACTAATTTCAAGGGGTTTCCACATACTTTTGTAAATATCGTGTATGTCCTTGTCCTCTCCTTGGTTGATTTAGGGGACATCTTAAAGAAAAAATAAAGAAAAGTCAGTAATACATTTAAATTATTATTATTATTAATAATAGTAAGTCACATGAATAGACATCAAAATCGCTCAATCATCCTAACATAATACAACATGTAATGGTCTTATTTAGCAAATAAGTGTTGAATTTCAACTTAACCATGATCAGGTCTTAAGGTAAGCAAAAATTTATGAACTAATACATTTTGTCATTACCACCACATTCTGTCCTTACCAACACAGTTCATTATGACATTTTTACATTATTTGGATATAAATAGCAGGGGTTCTAGCATGCATAACTCGAGTTGAACAGCTAGCTTACAATGTATCCTAAATACACATAAATTCAAACATAATTTCAAAAATGTGGTAATGACGTTTAAATTTAAATTATCTTCTCAAGTCATATTCACGTTTAATTTTTCTATCCTGGCATCAAGATTTCCATGGCAACTAAGTACACCAACATTTGAATTTCCCTCCACTAATTCATTTCCATGGTAACTAAAGTACACCAACATTTGAAATGTATCATGTAATTTGCTTGTCATGGTGTTAATGACACAATAGGAATAACACAAAAACATTGAAATCCAGACATTAAATGCTTCAGAAAATAAAATACTGTATTTGTTGTCTCTCTCTAGTCACGGTTTTGAAATTTCACAGTATCAACTTTGCTGTGTGTTCCAGATGTCTTTTTTTTTTTTTTTTTTTACAGTCTATGGCTTGAGGAAACTGTGCAGGTGATCTGAGCAACCTGATTGGCCAGCGGTAGGCCTATAGGGGCAGTTGATTTTCTCTCTGTGCCTGCCGGGTAGGCGGAGTTCTACCTTCAGACACATGAAATGGTTCAAAATGGGAACACTTTTCCTTCCTGGCACCGGGGCTGTTTTTGAATCAGGTGCATCTACCGCCAACCGTGCGAAACAAAAACAAAAAAAGAGAAGGAACACAAGGCTTGATTTTTATTTTATTTTTTACAGAAATGTAAAGTGATCGACTAGGGAATGCCTTGGCGATGGACCAGGCAATCGAACCGGATGGTGCTATAGTCAATTCACAGCAGAAATACTCAGAATAAGAAAGTGTGCAGAGCTAAAAACCTACATGTGTACCCAGGTGGGTCCCCAGGACCGAGTTTGGAAAACCTTGGCCTTGGCTACTGAATGGGTTTTCTACAAGTTTAATGTGTCCGCTAACCTTCTGGAAACTGTTCTATGTTTGTGAAGATCAAACAAACTGTAGAATTGGGTGGAGATTGAGAGCTGTGTGGATACAGTTACCTGTGGATGGATATTGGATAGAGAAAACCTCAGAAAAGTATTGGAATGAATGTTCTTGTTTATAGAGAAATGTGCTATCTTCATACTCTGCACATACAGTAGGGTTGGGTGTTTTTTTAGGGTCATTGTGGAAAGATCAAATAGTATTTGACCCAATGACCATCTTTTTGAATCAAATGGTCCTGATAATATTATCTCAGCTTGAATATTGCAGGCTGATCTTCTTTACGTAAGTCCACCCTAAGGAATAAGGGACACAGCCTCTATCCTTCATGAGGATTGACTGTTTGGCGGGTGATTTTTGCTCTTTACATCACACATTTCCACCAAATGGCGCCTAGTCAAGTCAATTAACCTTCAACGGTAACGTTTGAGTTAACAGGTAGCCTAGCCTACGGGGGTCCGTTGGCCGCGCAACGCCGATTGTTCTCCAGCGTCTGTCTGTTTCCCTTCCTGTGGGAACGCACCTCCTGTTGGCTAAATCCCATGGCTGGTTTTTAACGACCCCCCGTCCCCCGTCCCCCGTCCCGTTAAGCCTCTTAACAGCGAAAGGCCTGATTAGACTCCTCCCTCCCCCTCCCCTCCACTCATCCCTAAAAGAAAAGAGCGATTTGACTGGATGCCAGAAACAGAAATCCTTGCCTCGCACAGCCCCGGTTTTGTTAACAGGCAGGACGGCAGTTTAGTTGCCAAATCTCCCAGAGTCTTATCATCCCCACGCCAAGTTACAAGTTCTACGCAGACGCAATGTCGTTACTCGTCACAGAAGGGGGAAGCTCCTTGTACCTACGCTTCAGCATTCAACATACTTTTTTTTTTTTTTTACTACCTGAGAACTGAAAAGTTCTGTATCATTCCTTCTGCAGCCGTGGGGGCAGTGTTGTCGCTTGTTTCCTTGATCTGATCTATAGGCTATTCATCGAAGTAGCCTGTTTTGCATTGATAACCAAATATAATCTTAGCGACTGTTCAAACAGTAAACCAAACAACAAGAATCCACCCAAAAAGGTATTTAGTTTAGAGGTAATAACTAGTGATTTACAGGATATTGTGAAATGGTAGAACATGCTGTAGCCAACTAGCTAGCCATGGGCTTTTTTTCTCTATGACCAAAACATGTTGACGTTCTATTTTTAGCTGATATGGGAATGAATACACAACCAGGATATCAAACTGGGATAATGTTTTAGGTTACACCGGCAAGTAGAATAATATTTTCCAGGGCATATTTTTTCCTTATAAATCAGATTATTTCACATAGAGATGTGGGAAGCTAAAAAGGCTAGCTAGCTTGACATGTTTTTAGCCAGCTAGCCAGACTGCCAGCTAGCTACTACTAGCGAGGGAAGGCGACTCTTCCTTACTTTCACAAAATGAAAATACAAAAATAAAAAACTTTGCTGTCGCCCCCTTGTGATTGGGAGTGGGAACCGGTGAGGAAATCATGTCCCCTATTCCAAAAATCCCAGTCCACCCACGTGCAACGGAGTTAAGCTTGTAGTAACCTTTATGCAGCATAAAGTCGTTCATTCTTACCAAACGCATACACACAGTTAATTTACTTTGATCTATTTAGCAGGCTGATTGAAACCGATTGATGTATAGGCTATTATAAGATTTACTCTCTCTTTTTCTCTCCATCTGCTCTCTCTCTCTCTCTCTCTCTCTCTGTCCCTATCTATCTCTCTCTCAATTCAATTTCAATTTAAGGTCTTTATTGGCATGGGAAACATATGTTAACAAAGCAAATTAAGTAGATAATGAAGTTCATTAAACGATAAAAAAATGAACAGTAAACATTACACTACAAGTTCCAAAAGAAGAAAGACAAGTCTCTCTCTCTCTCTCTCTCTCTCTCTCTCTCTCTCTCTCTCTCTCTCTCTGTCTCTGTCTCTGTCTCTGTCTCTCTCTCGCTATCACGCTCTCTCTCTCTGTCCCTCTCTCTCTCTCTCGCTCTCTCTCTGTCTCTCTGTCTCTCTCGCTCTCTCTCTCTCGCTCTGTCTCTCTGTCTGTCTCTATCTCCTTGAAGCTATTGATGAGAAATCACAAGTTTCACAGACATTAGATTAAACCTTCTGTACTATGTAAAGAACACACACACACACACACACACACACACACGGCTAATAGATTATTGCTCACTGCAAGACTACTGAACACACACACGCACACATACCTCAGTCTGCTATGACACCACTTTATCAATCAGTGAGATGGAGGCATTGAAGACAGGAAGCAGGAAGGAGGGAGGGGGGGCAGTTATCACACACAACACTCCTGTCATAGCCAGGAGGTGGTGAGGAGGTGGTGAGGTGAGGTGGTGGTGAGGTGGTGGTGGTGAGGAGGTGGTGAGGAGGTGGTGAGGAGGTGGTGAGGAGAGGAGAGGAGGTGGTGAGGAGAGGAGAGGTGGTGGTGAGGTGGTGGTGAGGTGGTGGTGAGGTAAAACACAATCTGCCCTAGATTAGATTAGATTCCCTATGCAGTGATGACACTAGGTGGTGGTGGTGGTGACTGATGAAGATTAGTGTCTATTTATTAATTTTTTTAAATGAAAGCGAAATGAAATTATTCCCATTATAGCGGTGTAGGCTACATTTACATTTTAGTCATTTAGCAGACGCTCTTATCCAGAGCGACTTACAGTTAGTGAATACATATTTTTTTTTATACTGGCCCCCCGTGGGAATCGAACCCACAACCTATCAACTGAGCTACATCCCTGCCGGCCATTCCCTCCCCTACCCTGGACGACGCTGGGCCAATTGTGCGCCGCCCATGAGTCTCCCGGTCGCGGCCGGCTGCGACAGAGCCTGGATTCAAACCAGGATCTCTAGTGGCACAGTTAGCACTGCGATGCAGTGCCTTAGACCACTGCGCCACTCAGGAGTCTACATTTGTGACCAACCCGCTCGATTCGGTCCTATGGAGCAAAATTTTAAAAGTTTTTTTTTTTTTTTTACATTGGAAAAAGTAGAGACTAGAAAATGTTACATCATACACTACAGTTGAGGAACAATGGGAAAGTAACTCTGCTTTGAAAGTTGATGAACTTGTAACCTCACTTTTGAGAAAATGACCCTTGAATGTTTTGGTACACCTACTGGAGCGCTCTTCTTTGTCTACACCCATTCAGCATTGTTCACACCCTCTTAAGCCTTAGCCCCACCCATGTCTTTAAGGATTCAACATGTGAGGCCATGTGCTAAACAGAGTGAGTAGTTTAGTAAACAACCAAACATTTCAAGACTGAGTGGTAGCCTACAATAAGAAAAAATTCAAGGTATAAATACACTTTATCTAGTCCTTGGCCTATATCCTAATCTGACTTTGGTGCAGGTCATGTTGTTCTTCACATTACCGTCTCTGGTAAACACACACTATATCAAATAAAATACAAGTTTATTTGTCACATGCACAGGATACAGAAGGTGTAAACGGTACAGTGAAATGGTTACTTGCATAGTAGCAATATCAAAAATAGAAAGTGTTCAGATAAAAATATTTTATAATTATTAGATTATTCTTATCCAGACACACTTGTCTAAATTGATAGATCATGTGAAAGAAATGCTATAACCACCACCCAGCCACATCTAGCTAAGTGGATGGGTCACTATTGTATAGACATGTCCACATGTTCATGAAATACAATAGATGGCCGTAATCACCCCCAGACACACCTGGCTAACTTGATGGGTCATGTAATCATCTGGCGAAGTACTTTTGTTTAGACATGTAGCTAGCTAGCTAAACAATGAACCTAATGGTGCTTTCAAGACAACTGGGAACTTGGAAAAACACGAGGTCAAATTATGACGTCCGTGATCTTCAGGTCGGAAAGTTGGGGCTCGAGTTGGAGTTGGATGAAAGATTTTTCTCAGTCGGAGCTAGTTTTTTTCAGAGTTCCCAGTTGTCTTGATAACTTGGAAGTCTGAGATTTCCAAGTTCCCAGTTGTTTTGAACGCAGCAATAATCCCAACCCATACTGATTGTCATAGCTAGCCACCATGCATGAATTTGCAGGTAGCTAAAGTTAACCAACTAGGTTCAATGTTAGCTAGCTAGCTAACATTAGGCTATAACTAGCAATGCAAATTGATTTCTGAGGAACTAATAATATTACTACACAGATCATACACGTAACGTTAGCTCGCCAGCCAGCAAGCTAACGTTAAAGTCGCATGAAAGGCATGAGCTCTGCTTTTTTTGTTGTTGCACTGGCTGTACACACTTCATCAGTCTCTCATTCACAATTCGCACTTGATAATGCCTCAAATTTCCTGGCAGCATCCCCTTTGTGTGGCTGTAATGCCCCTAAAAAAAATCCATGCCTTTTGCGGCTAGTGGCCGTTGTGCCCTTGGGCTGAATATAATCATTATAATTCCCTTCTCCCTGCATACCTCTCACTCAGATGGCTTTCCATCACGTGGTCAGGTCTTTCTCACAGGCTACAAGTGAAAACCGACACATCGGGGTCGCAACTGAGTGCGTCCTTATCCAATTCCAAGTCCACATTTTACTTTTCGTCAGCCAACAAGATGAGTAGGCCTAACAAACAGCATAAGCACTAGCCATATGTTAATCTACTATCCCCCATAGTACAACAGTTGACCTATTCTGTGCGAGAAAGACATATTCCAAAACATAGTCTGGGACAGTTGTGGGATGCAATAGATCCCAAATTAATACAACCACTAGCATAGCAAAAAATAATGTTTTTACGCAATGAGGCTGACGCAACAGATCAGAACATTTAGCTTACATTTTCCATTAGCAGGAAAACACCATTATCAAAAGTGATCGCAAATGTAATGTAATGCTTTTATTATAAAGGTGCATTTTCTTAAAAATTATTTTTTCCCCCAATTTGAAACTCATGCGTTGTGAAGCGAATTCATGTGCTATATTTTAATGTTATTTGGCCACTTTAGTTGTGATACAAACCTTATCAAAACATATAGGCCTCTGGGCTAGGCTACATGAGGTGTGGGACTATGATTTGAAAAAGTTGCAAAAAAAAGGTATGTATTGCTTCTTGCCTTACGCTGGGCATCATTCACAAGTGATAATAAATCATTCACAAGTGATAAAACATCATTCACAAGTGATAATACATCATTCACAAGTGATAGGCTAATATTGTCACCCATCAGACTATTCTTGATTTTAATCTTGTCTTTACATATACTAAATAATATGTGTGAAATTTGTTTTGATTTAGAATGGACCATTATCATGCACCTGTCTCGAAAACAGGGGCAGGGGAAAAATACATGTAATCTATGCACTTACAGTTGAAGTCGGAAGTTTACATACACTTAGTTTGGAGTCATTAAAACTCGTTTTTCAACCACTCCACAAATTTCTTGTTAACAAACTATAGTTTTGGCAAGTCGGTTAGGACATCTACTTTGTGCACGACACAAGTAATTTTTCCAACAATTGTTTACAGACAGATTATTTCACTTATAATTCACTGTATCACAATTCCAGTGGGTCAGAAGTTTACATACACTAAGTTGACTGTGCCTTTAAACAGCTTGGAAAATTCCAGAAAATGATGTCATGGCTTTAGAAGATTCTGATAGGCTAATTGACATCATTTGAGTCAATTGGAGGTGTACCTTTGGATGTATTTGTTCTGTCTCCTAGAGACGAAAGTACTTTGGTGCGAAAAGTGCAAATCAATCCCAGAGCAACAGCAAAGGACCTTGTGAAGATGCTGGAGGAAACAGGTACAAAAGTATCTATATCCACTGTAAAACGAGTCCGCTCAGCAAGGAAGAAGCCACTGCTCCAAAACCACCATAAAAAAGCCAGACTACGGTTTGCAACTGCACATGGGGGCAAAGATCGTATTTTTTGGAGAAATGTCCTCTGGTCTGATGAAACAAAAATATAACTGTTTGGCCATAATGACCATTGTTATGTTTGGAGGAAAAAGGGGCACGCTTGCAAGCTGAAGAACACCATCCCAACCGTGAAGCACGGGGGTGGCAGCATCATGCTGTGGGGGTGCTTTGCTGCAGGAGGGACTGGTGCACTTCACAAAATAGATGGCATCATGAGGAAGGTTAATTATGTGGATATATTGAAGCAACATCTCAAATCATCAGTCAGGAAGTTAAAGCTTGGTCACAAATGGGTCTTCCAAATGGACCCCAAGCATACTTCCAAAGTTGTTGCAAAATGGCTTATGGACAACAAAGTCTAGGTATTGGAGTGGCCATCACAAAGCCCTGACCTCAATCCTATAGAAAATGTGTGGGCAGAACTGAAAAAGCGTGTGCGAGCAAGGAGGCCTACAAACCTGACTCAGTTACACCAGCTCTGTCAGGAAGAATGGGTCAAAATTCACCCAGCTTATTGTGGGAAGCTTGTGGAAGGCTACCCGAAACGTTTGACCCAAGTTAAACAATTTAAAGGCAATGCTACAAAATACTAATTGAGTGTATGTAAACTTCTGACCCACTGGGAATGTGATGAAATAAATAAAAGCTTAAATAAATCATTCTCTACTATTATTCTGACATTTCACATTCTTAAAATAAAGTGGTGATCCTAACTGACCTAAAACAGGGAATTTTTACTAGGATTAAATGTCAGGAATTGTGAAAAACTGAGTTTATATGTATTTGGCTAAGGTGTATGTAAACTTCCGACTTCAACTGTACATAGCTATTGGAGGACGATTTTCCCGTGGTTCATTTTCATGCCAGCCAGGTAGGCTATACTCCTGTTGTAAAGTGAAGCAATGTGCTTAATATTTGGAAAGTTGAGAAATAAATATAGTAGACCTAGCCTATAGAAAGCTGATGGGATCCTCCTCTTTCTAATAGAGGCCATCAAAATCCTGTTTTCTCACGCAATTGCATAGCCAATAGAAATGTTGCGCAACATGAGCTCATGGGCTCTCATGAAGTGTTTGATTAGATTTTCGATTACATTTGCATTGTTGTCAGAGTGATTAGAGGGACAATAGAGTGCTGAGTACCAGGCAGTTAGCAAGTTTGGTAGGCTACTAATGACCATCAGCAGCATCAGAGCTTGGAGAAGCCTAATTACCGTGACTAAACGGTCACGTGGAATTTGACTGCCTTCATGACTCGTGACCTCCGGTGTGGCGGTAATATGGTCACCGTAACAGCGCTAGGTTGGACTTCCAATTTCATTGGCTGATCCCTCAAGATGACCCTGTTGGAGTCATGTCCAACCGGGTCATCAGCCAATTGTGAAGAAGAAACTGGACTACTTCAGAGATGGCCTCAATGGCGCTGCCCATGTGCTGCCCATGTGCTCACAGAGGACATAATTGGATGGATACAAGGTTGCGACCTCTTTCCATCTCTATGGAGAAAAGCCGATCTCTCAAAGGACACAATTTCTGTGCCTGAGTGTATTGTGCTGTTTGTCATTGTCATGTGATATGGATGTCATGTGATATGGATGTCATGCGATATGGAGCTGGTACAACAGATCAGGGACCAGCAGGCTACAAAAGGATACCATTTGAGAGATCTGCCCTCACACAGTACATGAAATCTTGCTTGTTTGTAGGTGACCAAATACTTATTTTCCACCATAATTTGCAAATAAATTCATTAAAAATCCTACAATGTGATTTTCTGGATTTTTTTTCTCTCAATTTGTCTGTCATAGTTGACGTGTACCTATGATGAAAATTACAGGCCTCTCTCATCTTTTTAAGTGGGAGAACTTGCACAATTGGTGGCTGACTAAATACTCAATATTACAGTGCTTCTATCTCTCCTTCTCCCAAAAGTGTGCACTTGTTCACTTCCATTGATTTAAAAGGAAATTACTGGTTTAAGAAATTGTGGAAAATCCCTCAAACCCATGCATCCACCAATCCAGTGGTTGGTGTACAATTCAGGGATTATTGGGATGCACCCAATGAGTAGATTAAAACAGAATGAGAGGTGGTTGATTGATTGAATGGGACGGGTGCCAATGTCATTGAACGCATTTCACAGTGAATAAATGGTTGATTCTCCCCAGACACAGATGGCTAGGATACTTTTTTGGGAGAATGTAGAGACAGAGAGGGGTTAATAGATGTCACCGAGTTTCAGAAGTATGCTGTTGTTGAGAGTGAATTAGAGTGTATAAGCATTTTCAGCTCTGAGACTGAATGGCGGCTGATTCTGGAACATTCTAGAATAGTCTTACAGTAGAAAATTCTAGAACAGTCTGATTGATGAACATTCTAGAACAGTGATTGAGGAACATTCTAGAAGAGTCTTAGGAACATTCTACAACAGAGTGATTGGGGAGCATTCTAGAACACTAAGGAACATTCTAGAACAGTCCGATTTTTACACCTTTACACTCATCATTTCCTGCGGCTACTGTGTTTTTTATTTTACTCTTAACTATCCTGATGCCTAGTCACTTTACCCTGCCTTCATGTACATATCTACCTCAAATACCTTATTATTATCTATCCTGATACCTAGTCACTTTACCCTGCCTTCATGTACATATCTACCTCAAATACCTTATTATTATCTATCCTGATACCTAGTCACTTTACCCTGCCTTCATGTACATATCTACCTCAAATACCTTATTATTATCTATCCTGATGCCTAGTCACTTTACCCTGCCTTCATGTACATATCTATCTCAAATACCTCGTACCTCTGCACATTGATCTGGTACTGGTACTCCCTTTAAACTTTAAGAGGTGGCTATGATAGTAGATAAAGGAGGATGGATCAACAACATTGTAGTTACTCCACAATACTAACATAAATGACAGCGTGGAAAAAAGGAAGCCTGTACAGAATAAAAATACCCCATAATGTCAAAGCGAAAACAGGTTTTTAGAAATGTTTGTAAATGTATTAAACATAAAAAACCCAGAAATACCTTATTTACATAAGTATTCAGACCCTTTGCTATGAGACTCGAAATTGAGCTCAGGTGCATCCTGTTTCCATTGATCATCCTTGAGATGTTTCTACAACTTGATTGGAGTCCACCTGTGGTAAATTCAATTGATTGGACATGATTTGGAAAGGCACACACCTGTCTATATAAGGTCCCACAGTTGACGTGCATGTCAGAGCAAAAACCAAGCCATGAGGTCGAAGGAATTGTCTGTAGAGCTCCAAGACAGGATTGTGTCGAGGCACAGATCTGGGGAAGGGTACCAAAAAATGTCTGCAGCATTGAAGGTCCCCAAGAATACAGTGGCCTCCATCATTCTTAAATGGATGAAGTTTGGAACCACCAAGACTCTTCCTAGAGCTGGCCGCCCGGCCAAACTGAGCAATCGGTGGAGAAGGGCCTTGGTCAGAGAGGTGATCAAGAACCCGATGGTCACTCTAACAGAGCTCCAGAGTTCCTCTGTGGAGATGGGAGAACCTTCCAGAAGGATAACCATGTCTGCAGCACTCCACAAATCAGGCCTTTATGGTAGAGTGGCCAGACGGAAGCCACTCCTCAGTAAAAGGCACATGACAGCTCGCTTGGAGTTTGCCAAAAGGCACGTAAAGGACTCTGACCATGAGAAACAAGATTCTCTGGTCTGATGAAACCAAGATTGAACTCTTTGGCCTGAATGCCAAGTGTCACGACTGGAGGAAACCTGGCACCATCCCTACGGTGAAGCATGGTGGTGGCAGCATCATGCTGTGGGGATGTTTTTCAGCGGCAGGGTCTTGGAGACTAGTCAGGATCGAGGTAAAGATGAACGGAACAAATTAGAGAGATCCTTGATGAAAACCTGCTCCAGAGTGCTCAGGACCTCAGACTGGGGCAAAGGTTCACCTTCCAACAGGACAACGACCCTAAGCACACAGCCAAGACAACACAGGAGTGCCTTCGGGACAAGTCTCTTGAACCCGATCGAACATCTCTGGAGAGACCTGAAAATAGCTGCACAGTGACACTCCCCATCTAAACTGACAGAGCTTGAGAGGATCTGCATAGAAGAATGGGAGAAACTCCCCAAATACAGGTGTGCCAAGCTTGTAGTGTCATACCCAAGAAGACTTGAGGCTGTAATCGCTGCCAAAGGTGCTTCAACAAAATTCGGAGTAAAGGGTCTGAAAACATATGTAAATGTCATATTTCAGTTTTTATTTTTAATAAATTAGCAACAATTTCTAAAAACCTGTTTTTGCTATGTCATTATGGGGTATTGGGTGTAGATTGATTATGGGGGGGGGGCGGGGGGGGGGACTATTTAATCAATTTTAGAATAAGGCTGTAACGTAACAAAATGTGGAAGAAGTCAACGGGTCTGAATACTTTCCGAATGCACTGTATGTAAGTCCCAAAATCAGCTGTGGTAGGCCATGTTTTACAAACATTGACAACATGCTTGAAACAAAGTAATTATGTCAATGAATCAGTAATCATGAAAATGATCTAAAGAGTAAAGCTGACCCCCACAGTAAAAGGTCAGTGGTCATCAAAAGAATAGATTCTGTGCAGAATAAAAGATAATGGTGATCATGGTGATAATGGTGATCATGGTGACATTGGTGATAATGGTGACATTGGTGACATTGGTGATAATGGTGATCATGGTGACATTGGTGATCATGGTGACATTGGTGATAATGGTGACATTGGTGATACTGGTGGTAATGGTGATCATGGTGACATTGGTGATCATGGTGACATTGGTGATAATGGTGATAATGGTGACATTGGTGATAATGGGGATAATGGTGACATTGGGGATAATGGTGACATTGGCGATAATGGTGATAATATTGACATTGGTGATATTGGTGAGAATAGTGACATTGGTGATAATGGTGCTAATGGTGACATTGGTGATAATGGTGATCATGGTGACATTGGTGACATTGTTGATAATGGTGATAATGGTCTCTTATTGTTCTACACAGTCCTGCATAGAATCTGAAATACAAACACAGACAATTCATTGGTAGAATCTCAATTGCATTTAAAATCAAATCAAATTTTATTTGTCACATACACGTGTTTAGCAGATGTTATAGCAGGTGTATCGAAATGCCCGGCAGTGCAGTAATATCTAACAAGTAATACAGTGGGGAAAAAAAGTTTAGTCAGCCACCAATTGTGCAAGTTCTCCCACTTAAAAAGATGAGAGAGGCCTGTAATTTTCATCATAGGTACACGTCAACTATGACAGACAAATTGAGGAGAAAAAATCCAGAAAATCACATTGTAGGATTTTTAATGAATTTATTTGCAAATTATGGTGGAAAATAAGTATTTGGTCACCTACAAACAAGCAAGATTTCTGGCTCTCACAGACCTGTAACTTCTTCTTTAAGAGGCTCCTCTGTCCTCCACTCGTTACCTGTATTAATGGCACCTGTTTGAACTTGTTATCAGTATAAAAGACACCTGTCCACAACCTCAAACAGTCACACTCCAAACTCCACTATGGCCAAGACCAAAGAGCTGTCAAAGGACACCAGAAACAAAATTGTAGACCTGCACCAGGCTGGGAAGACTGAATCTGCAATAGGTAAGCAGCTTGGTTTGAAGAAATCAACTTTGGGAGCAATTATTAGGAAATGGAAGACATACAAGACCACTGATAATCTCCCTCGATCTGGGGCTCCACTCAAGATCTCACCCCGTGGGGTCAAAATGATCACAAGAACGGTGAGCAAAAATCCCAGAACCACACGGGGGGACCTAGTGAATGACCTGCAGAGAGCTGGGACCAAAGTAACAAAGTCTACCATCAGTAACACACTACGCCGCCAGGGACTCAAATCCTGCAGTGCCAGACGTGTCCCCCTGCTTAAGCCAGTACATGTCCAGGCCCGTCTGAAGTTTGCTAGAGTGCATTTGGATGATCCAGAAGAGGATTGGGAGAATGTCATATGGTCAGATGAAACCAAAATAGAACTTTTTGGTAAAAACTCAACTCGTTGTGTTTGGAGGACAAAGAATGCTGAGTTGCATCCAAAGAACACCATACCTACTGTGAAGCATGGGGGTGGAAACATCATGCTTTGGGGTAGTTTTTCTGCAAAGGGACCAGGACGACTGATCCGTGTAAAGGAAAGAATGAATGGGGCCATGTATCGTGAGATTTTGAGTGAAAACCTCCTTCCATCAGCAAGGGCATTGAAGATGAAACGTGGCTGGGTCTTTCAGCATGACAATGATCCCAAACACACCGCCCGGGCAACGAAGGAGTGGCTTCGTAAGAAGCATTTCAAGGTCCTTGAGTGGCCTAGCCAGTCTCCAGATCTCAACCCCATAGAAAATCTTTGGAGGGAGTTGAAAGTCCGTGTTGCCCAGCGACAGCCCCAAAACATCACTGCTCTAGAGGAGATCTGCATGGAGGAATGGGCCAAAATACCAGCAACAGTGTGTGAAAACCTTGTGAAGAATTACAGAAAACGTTTGACCTGTGTCATTGCCAACAAAGGGTATATAACAAAGTATTGAGAAACTTTTGTTATTGACCAAATACTTATTTTCCACCATAATTTGCAAATAAATTCATTAAAAATCCTACAATGTGATTTTCAGGAAATTTTTTCTCATTTTGTCTGTCATAGTTGACGTGTACCTATGATGAAAATTACAGGCCTCATCTTTTTAAGTGGGAGAACTTGCACAATTGGTGGCTGACTAAATACTTTTTTCCCCCACTGTATCTAACAATTTCACAACATATACCCAATACACACAAAACTAGTAAGGAATGGGATTTAAGAATATATACATTTATGGACAAGCAACGACAGAGCGGCATGGACTAAGATACAGTAGAATATTATAGAATAGAATAAAGTATATACATGAGTAGTGCAAGATATGGAAACATTATTAAAGTGACTAGTGTTCCATTTCTTAAAGTGGCCAGTGATTTCAATAGGCAGCAGCAGCCTCTAATGTGCATTTCCTTGATTCCTCACGTCCTCCAATGGGTTTCGAGAAGGAAATGTAATTGAGGTTCTGACATTGACAAAGAACAGGTTATTACCGAGCAAAGAAGTATGGTCTGTCCTCTGAATCCCAAATCAGCTTTTTTGGAAGAATCTCAATTACATTTCCTTGATTCATTGTGTCCTCTCGGCTCCTTATCAAAATCCACTAGATGAGATGGTGAGAGGTCCCTCCCCTCTGACCTTCTCATCCAATGGGTTTGGAGAAAAAGATGAGGAGCGCAAGGAGACAAGAAACCGCAATTGCGATTCTCCCCTAGGCTCTCCTCTCTGTAGACACTAAAAAGTGTAGATGTAGTCGTTCGTTCACAGGGCGGCACGTAGCCTAGCGGTTAAGAGCGTTGGGCCAGTAAACCAAAGGTTGTTGGTTCAAATCCCTGAGCTGACTAAGTGAGAAAAAAAAAATCTATCTCGTGCCCTTGAAAGTCACTCTGGATATGACCGTCAGCTAACTGTACATTTATGACAGACTTCATTTTCTGTTCCTACTTCAAACCAAATACTCTTGACAATTTTTTTTTAAATATTTTGTTCTGTGTTCTAGATACAGCTCACCACAAACAGTACTGAATCCAACCCAATGTCTCGTGGGAAGAGAAAGAAAACTCAAGCCTTAAGCCACATTTGTAATGTAGAAACGAGGACAAAGTGTGTTTTCAGCCAGTGTTTGTCATTTGGTCGATGTCTTACACATGTATCATCAAGTCATTCTTCAGACCCTTTTATCCTTGGCTTCAGTTTCCCATCTTCTAAAACCGAGCAGGATTTTTCAGAACAAACTCGAAAAGTGTTGGGATGACTGATGTAGAGCATAGATCACACTGAATATTACCAGCATCAGGCAGTCTGGGGAGGTCGGTCTGGGGAGGTCGGTCTGGGGAGGTCGGTCTGGGGAGGTCGGTCTGGGGAGGTCGGTCTGGGGAGGTCGGTCTGGGGAGGTCGGTCTGGGGAGGTCGGTCTGGGGAGGTCGGTCTGGGGAGGTCGGTCTGGGGAGGTCGGTCTGGGGAGGTCGGTCTGGGGAGGTCGGTCTGGGGAGGTCGGTTTGGGGAGGTCGGTCTGGGGAGGTCGGTCTGGGGAGGTCGGTCTGGGGAGGTCGGTCTAGGGAGGTCGGTCTGGGGAGGTCGGTCTGGGGAGGTCGGTCTGGGGAGGTCGGTCTGAGGAGGTCGGTCTGGGGAGGTCGGTCTGGGGAGGTCGGTCTGGGGAGGTCGGTCTGGGGAGGTCGGTCAACACAACTTCACTCTGCAGGGCAACGGAGATCTTGAACGGGATTGTAGTGGACTTGATTTTCGGCGTTGTCACTGACGATTTGGAAGTAGGGCTACCGGTGCGTCACCAAGCTCTGGCTCGTCAGAAACACACAAATGCACTTAAGATGAGAACACTAGACAGACACGTTATATAGCAATATATCCACCCTGACTGATGGTTAGTTACATTAAGCTATAAAAACTAAAGAGAGTCTTTGTATAACCTCCCAGTCATTTATTGGGTAAACCACCAACGTTTCGGTATTCACTTCAGGGTGATGTCATGAATGCTTGAACCAGGTTATGTAGACAAAACAGTGCAATTAGTGCAACCAATGACAAAAGTGAGGGGTGTGTCATAATTATTAGGCTAATTTAGAATTCATTGAGTGAAACTGTTAAAAGACAATAGTTTACAGCATATTGAATATATTAGGCTGCTGTTATCATTAACATAAGATTAGCATCAACATACATAATTGTTTAATTTCATTTCACATATATATTTAATTGTTTCCAATTTCATAACGTTTTTGTTACACGTAATATTTTGGTTCAACCACAATGCATAATAAGCATCATCAACAGGGGGAACATATTGGGTGTACGTGGATAAGCTGTAGAAAGAATATATTCATTTATAAGACTTGTTCATAGAAAATATAATTGTTCATAAGCAGGGTCTGAGATCAAAGTCAATATTTAGACCACTAGGGGTCAATATTTAGACCACTAGGGGTCAATATTCAGACCACTAGGGGTCAATGTTCAGACCACTAGGGGTCAATATTCAGACCACTAGGGGTCAATGTTCAGACCACTAGGGGTCAATGTTCAGACCACTAGGGGTCAGTGTTCAGACCACTAGGGGTCAGTGTTCAGACCACTAGGGGTCAATGTTCAGACCACTAGGGGTCAATGTACAGACCACTAGGGGGTCAATGTTCAGACCACTAGGGGACAATGTTCAAACCACTAGGGGTCAATGTTCAGACCACTAGGGGGTCAATGTTCAGACCACTAGGGGTCAATGTTCAGACCAGTAGGGGTCAATGTTCAGACCACTAGGGGTCAATATTCAGACCACTAGGGGTCAATGTTCAGACCACTAGGGGTCAATATTCAGACCACTAGGGGTCAATGTTCAGACCACTAGGGGTCAATGTTCAGACCACTAGGGGTCAGTGTTTTTAGACAGGATATCCAGTAGCCCTCCCTCTGTAGTAGTAGGATCTCCATGTTACCTCCTCTCCTTGGTAGAGCAACATGCACAATGCCTGTGTGTTTGGGGGAGGAGATGGGACGGTTAGCTTCAACAAAGTGAGCTGCTAATGGCTAGTCAGCGTCCTTACACCTGATTGACCTGCGGTGTTCAGCTGTGCGTTGTTTGAATTGTCTTTTCGTTTGTCCTACGTAGGCTTTCCCACGTGTACAGGCGATGAGATAGATTGCTCCCTTTGTCTTGCGTGAGATGACACCCCCTAACAGGGATTTTCCGACCTGTATGTGGGTGCCTGAAGAAGGATGTTTTTTGTAGCGCTTGTTGCACTGTGCACATGAGCCGCATTTGTAGTTCCCATTTGGAATAGGTGTCAAGAGTGTCTGAGTGGACTCGGGGGGGAGGGGGGGGCAGGTCAGATCTCACTAAGCTATCCCCAATATTGGTTAGATAAAGTGAACTCCATAGTCACCCATCTAATCCTCTCAGATCACCGCATGTGTATAGGGGTTAGGGGTGGGTTCATTGGGAATGGACACAATAATCAACAGTAACCAGAATGACAGGAAACCTACCTTGCATGTTTTAAAATACTTCCTCGTGCAGCAACACAGGAAGAGCGCAGAGGTATGCCCTGTGGACATCATGCAGTTCCTAGAAGGATAAATAATCAGAAATTAATTGTATGACTATAGTATGTCACTGGTGAAGAAATGTCAAAATATCCACCAGAGAAACATATGTGTGTGTATGTATTTTCCTGTGGTCCTCTGTAGCTCAATTGGTAGAGCACGGCGCTTGTAACGCCAGGGTAGTGGGTACTATCCCCGGGACCACCCATACGTAAAAATTTATGCACACATGACTGTAAGTCGCTTTGGATAAAAGCGTCTGATAAATGGCAAAATATTTATTATTATTATTATATAGACAAAAATAACTTGTGATAAGTGCTGGGCTTCGTTGGAACCAATGGAATAGTTACAAACTCTTAGCTGCTTTACAAATACTATTATTATTATTATTATTATTATACTATTTGGTGTTTTATTAGGATCCCCATTAGGGGATGGCAGGTAGCGTAGTGGGTAAGAGCGTTGTGCCAGTAACCGAAAGGTCGCTAGTTTTAATCCCCGAGCCGACTAGGTGAAATATCTGTCGATGTGCCCTTGAGCAAGGCACTTAACCCTAATTGCTCCTGTAAGTCGCTCTGGATAAGAGCGTCTGCTAAATGACAAAAAAATTTAAATGTAAAGATGTGGCCCTCTGTAGCTCAGCTGGTAGAGCACGGCGCTTGTAACGCCAAGGTAGTGGGTTCGATCCCCGGGACCACCCATAAAATAAAAAAATAATGTATGCACGCATGACTGTAAGTCGCTTTGGATAAAAGCGTCTGCTAAATGGCAAATTATTTATAGATGTTGGTATTTTATTAGGATCCCCATTAGATGTTGCGAAAGCAGCAGCTGCTCTTCCTGGGGTCCACACAAAACATGAAACATGACATAATACAGAACATTCATGGGCAAGAGACCAGAGCTGGCAGAACGGAGTGTCAGCGGCAGGGACTGGGAGACTAGTCAGGATCGAGGCAAAGATGAATGGAGCAAAGTACAGAGAGATCCTTGATGAAAACCTGCTCCAGAGAGCTCAGGACCTCAGACTGGGGTGAAGGTTCACCTTCCAACAGAGCTGGCAGAACGGAGGGCTCGGGTTGGGGTGTAGGGTTTGAGCGTAGCCTGAAGGTAGGGAGGGGCAGTTCCTCTTGCTGCTCCGTAGGCAAGTACCATGGCCTTACCTGTAGCCTAGATCATGATGTCTCAGAATGTCAACTAAACCAACAGCGATCCTCCCAGTCTTCGATGCCCTCTGTTGGTACAAGGTCATCAAACGAGGGGTGTGACGGTTGAACGCAGCATAGAAGGTGTTATGTTCTGGTTCATGATTTGCCAGAACTCTGCATCTACAGTGGCTTGCGAAAAGTATTCACCCCCCTTGTCATTTTTCCTATTTTGTTGCCTTACAACCTGGAACTAAAATTGATGGGGGGGTTTGTATCATTTGATTTACACAACATGCCTACCACTTTGAAGATGCAACATATTTTTTCTTGTGAAACAAACAAGAAATAAGACAATAAAACAGAAAACTTGAGCGTGCATAACTATTCACCCCCCCCCCCCCCAAAGTCAATATTTTGTAGAGCCACCTTTTGCAGCAATTACAGCTGCATGTCTCTTGGGTTATGTCTCTATAAGCTTGGCACATCTAGCCACTGGGATTTTTGCCCATTCTTCAAGGCAAAACTGCTCCAGCTCCTTCAAGTTGGATGGGTTCCACTGGTGTACAGCAATCTTTAAGTCATACCACAGATTCTCAATTGGATTGAGGTCTGGGCTTTGACTAGGCCATTCCAAGACATTTAAATGTTTCCCCTTAAACCACTCGAGTGTTGCTTTAGCAGTATGCTTAGGGTCATTGTCCTGCTGGAAGGTGAACCTCCGTCCCAGTCTCAAATCTCTGGAAGACTGAAACAGGGTTCCCTCAAGAATTTCCTGTATTTAGTGCCATCCATCATTCCTTCAATTCTGACCAGTTTCCCAGTCCCTGCCGATGGAAAAACTTCCCCACAGCATGATGCTGCCACCACCATGCTTCACTGTGGGGATGGTGTTCTTGGGGTGTTGAGAGGTGTTGGGTTTCGCCAGACAGTGTTTTCCTTGATGGCCATAAAGCTCACTTTTAGTCTAATTTGACCAGAGTACCTTCTTCCATATGTTTGGGGAGTCTCCCACATGTCTTTTGGCGACCACCAAACGTGTTTGCTTATTTTTTTCTTTAACCAATGGCTTTTTTCTGGCCACTCTTCCGTAAAGCCCAGCTCTGTGGAGTGTACGGCTTAAAGTGGTCCTATGGACAGATACTCCAATCTCCGCTGTGGAGCTTTGCAGCTCCTTCAGGGTTATCTTTGGTCTCTTTGTTGCCTCTCTGAATAATGCCCTCCTTGCTGGTCCGTGAGTTTTGGTGGGCGGCCCTCTCTTGGCAGGTTTGTTGTGGTGGCATATTCTTTCAATTTTTTAATAATGGATTTAATGGTGCTCCTTAGTATGTTCTGAAGGTAATTGGTTGCACCAGATCTTATGTAGGGGCTTCATAGCAAAGGGGGTGAATACATATGCACACACCACTTTTCTGTTATTTTTTTTTTAAATAATTATTTGAAAGAAGTTTTTTTTTTTATTTCACTTCACCAATTTGGACTATTTTGTGTAAGTCCATTACATGAAATCTAAATAAAAATCCATTTAAATTACAGGTTGTAATGCAACAAAATAGGAAAAACGCCAAGGGGGATGAATACTTTTAATAATAAATAATAATAATATGCCATTTAGCAGATGCTTTTATCCAAAGCGACTTACAGTCATGCGTGCATACATTTTTGTGTATGGGTGGTCCCGGGGATCGAACCCACTACCTTTTGCAAGGCACTGTACATTTGGAAATGACAGCAAAGGACAGTATTTAGCAGTATTATCACAAGTTCTGCAACACAGTATCATAATTGAATTCAGTATAACTAATATATTAAAGCATGTCATATGTGTAAAAAAAATGCTTTGCAATTTGAAGTATAACTCGGTCCAGAGTGTCTTGATGTGATGATAGAGGCCAGTACATGAGGGAGGGCCTCTTACCTTCTCGTCCAATGGGTTTTGAGAATTAGGAGACAGGAAGTTCAGGAATCAAGGAAATGCAATTGAGATTCTCCCCTGTACAACTGTTTTTGACTAGGAGGAATACTGCTATGACCGGAAGTAATTTTTCGTAGCAGGTTAGGAGAATTATTCATTTCAAAACCTTACTGATAACGGCCGTAGCTTAACTTGATTTAAACCATAAATATGTATAACTAACCCTTCTGTCTATGTTTTAAACTGTTATGACGTAATGTTAGCCATGGCTTGCCTGCATGATTGCTAGCTTTAGAGACGATGCTTCCAAATTCGACAGTTTAACACACATGATACAAATGAACAATTCATAATTTTTTACAATTGAGAAAGTGTCCACTGTTGTCGAGCAATATTTGATAAAAGCTTTCAATTTGATGAATTGCGGAGATGCTGGAAATAATTTCAGAACCTGAAATATGCCTTTGGGGAGTGTCTGTAGATGAGGTCAGATGTAATCAAGGTCAAACTACAGTATTACACAAATTGTACGCACTAATTTGTTCTATCAAATTACACTTGGTCTGATTGAGTACAATCTACAATGATTAATAATTGAGTAATAACTACTGAGTGAAAGTGAGTAAGTTGAACTTTTAGTAATCTGAGTAAATTGTACTTAATTCGTTTAGCAAGATATACTGTTAGATTTTACAGTGCAGGGATAATTGCTAGTATTTTGTGTAGATTGTTGACAAAAAAATGACAATTCAATCCATTTTAATCCCACTTTGTAACACAACAAAATGTGGGAAAAGTAATATCATATATCATCATAACATAGATAGAAAGGTAGCAGCGTTTCCCAAACTCTGTCCTCGGGACCTCAAGGGGTGCACGTTTTCCCCCAGCACTACACAGCTGATTCAAATAATCAACTAATCATCAAGCTTTGATTATTTGAATCAGCTGTGTAGTGCTAAGGCAAAACGTACACCCCTTGAGGTCCCGAGGACAGAGTTTCTATCTCTTTCTCTCTCTCTCTCTCTCTCTCTCTCTCTCTCTCTCTCTCTCCCTCTCGCTCCCCCTCTCTCTCTCTCTGTCTCTCGCTCCCCCCCTCTCTCTATCTCTCTCTCTCACTCCCCCCCCCTCTCTCTCTCTCTCTCTCTCTCTCTCTCTCTCGCTCCCCCCCCTCTCTCGCTCCCCCCCCCCTCTCTCTCTCTGTCTCGCTCCCCCTCTCTTGAGTGTAGCATCAACTACACTGAACAAAAATATAAACGCAACAGGTAAAGTGTTGGTTTCATGAGCTGAAATAAAAGATCCCCGAATTTTTCCATATGCCTTATTTCTCTCACATTTTGTGCACAAATATTTGTTCATCCCTGTTAGTGAGCATTTCTCCTTTGCCAAGATAATCCATCAACTTGAACGGTGAGACATATCAAGAAGCTGATTATACAGCATGATCATTACACAGGTGCACCTTGTGCTGGGGACAATAAAAGGCCACTAACATGTGCAGTTTTATCACAGAACACAATGCCACAGATGTCTCAAGATTTAAAGGAGCGCGCCATTGGCATTCTGACTGCAGGAATGTTAATTTCTCTACCATGAGTCGCCTCCAATGTCGTTTTAAAGAATTTGGCAGTACGCCTACAACTGACCTCACAACCGCAGACCACGTGTAACCACACCAGCCCAGGATCTGGCTTCTTAAACCTGCAGGATCGTCTTGAGACCAGCCACCCGGACAGCTGATGAAACTGTGGGTTTGCACAACCGAAGAATTTCTGCACAAACTGTCAGAAACCGTCACAGGGAAGCTCATCTGCGTGCTCGTCGTCCTCACCAGGGTCTTGACCTGACTGCAGTTCGACGTCGTAACCGACTTCAGTGGGAAAATGCTCACCTTTGATGGCCACTGGCACACTGGAGAAGTGTGCTCTTCACGGATTAATCTCGATTTCAACTGTTCCAAGGCAGATGAGACAGCGTGTATGGCGTTGTGTGGGAGAGCGGTTTGCTGATGTCAACGTTGTGAACAGAGTGCCCCATGATGGTGGTGGGGTTATGGTATGGGCATAAGCTATAGACAATTGCATTTTAGCGATGGCAATTTGAACGCACATAGATACCGTAACGAGATTCTGAGGCCCATTGTCGTGCCATTCATCCGCCGCCATCACCTCATGTTAATGCACGGCCCTGTTAATGTCGCAAGGATCTGTACACAATTCCTGGAAGCTGAAAATGTCCCAGTTCTTCCATAGCCTGCATACTCACAAGACATGTCATGTCACCCATTGAGCATGTTTGGGATGCTCTGGAATGACGTGTACGACAGCGTGTTCCAGTTCCCGCCAATATCCAGCAACTTCGCACAGCCACTGAAGAGGAGTGGGACAACATTCCACAAGCCACAACCAACAGATACTGACTGGTTTTCTGATCCACACCCCTACCTTTTTTTTAAAGGTACACTACATGACCAAAAGTATGTGAACACCTGCTTGTCGAACATCTCATTCCAAAATCATGGGCATTAATATGGAGTTGGTACCCCCTTTGCTGCTATAACAGCCTCCACTCTTCTGGGAAGGCTTTCCACTAGATGTTGGAACATTGCTGCGGGACTTGCTTCCATTCAGCCAGAAGAGCATTAGTGAGGTCAGGTACTGATGTTGGACTGGCTCACTGTATGGACGTCGCTTTGTGCACGGGGGCATTGTCATGCTGAAACAGGAAAGGGCCTTCCCCAAAACTGTTGCCACAAAGTTGGAAGCACAGAATCATCTAGAATGTCATTTATGCTGTAGCGTTAAGATTTCCCTTCACTGGAACTAAGGGGCCTAGCCCGAACCATGAAAAACAGCCCCAGACCATTATTCCTCCTCCACCAAACAGTTGGCAGTATGTTTTTGGGCAGGTAGCATTCCCCTGGCATCCGCCAAACTCAAATTCGTCACTCCAGTGAACGCATTTCCACTGCTCCAGAGTCCAATGACAGTGAGCTGTACACCACTCCAGCCGACTCTTTGCATTGCGCATGGTGATCTTAGGCTTGTGTGCGGTTGCTCGCCAATAGAGCCCATTTTATGAAGCTCCCAACAAACAATTATTCTGCCAACGTTGCTTCCAGGGGAAGTTTGGAACTCGGTAGTGAGTGTTGCAACAGAGGACAGACGATTTTTACGCACTACCTATAATGGTGGAGGGAGAAAATATTAGTCCGACTTCGGAATGAAATGTTGCCCTTTCACATCTCATGTGTTGCCTGACTACAATATTTTATCTTGATACGTTAACAAATACATGCTGTGTTCATTCTGGTAGGTTTACCTGCCTACAATACCCACTGTAGTGTGCGTAGGTCAATAGAGCTAACAGGCTAGCTTCTACTGTTAGCTAGCCACAAATAATTGTTAGCTAACTACCCGCGAAGAATCTACCTTGGATAACATTGGTTTTAGGTAAATCTTTGTCTGTTATACTATCTGGTTAGCTACATTATTATGATTCACATATAGCTAGCTGATAGTTGTGAAGTAAAACGTTTGCTTCGTGTATATCTTGTTTCGTCTCTATTGTTGCCGTTGTCCTGGCTGGAAGAGGGTTCAGTGAATGGGGAGGTGCAGCATGAGGTAAGGCAGTAGAGGGAGTGCAGTAGAGGGAGTGCAGTAGAGGTAATGCAGTAGAGGTAATGCAGTAGAGGTGATGCAGTAGAGGGTGTGCAGTAGGGGGAGTGCAGTAGAGGGAGTGCAGTAGGGGGAGTGCAGTAGAGGGAGTGCAGTAGAGGGAGTGCAGTAGAGGGAGTGCAGTAGAGGGAGTGCAGTAGAGGTAATGCAGTAGGGGGAGTGCAGTAGAGGGAGTGCAGTAGAGGGAGTGCAGTAGAGGGAGTGCAGTAGAGGGAGTGCAGTAGAGGTAATGCAGTATAGGGAGTGCAGTATGGGTAATGCAGTAGAGGGAGTGCAGTAGAGGGAGTGCAGTAGAGGTAATGCAGTAGAGGTAATGCAGTAGAGGGAGTGCAGTAGAGGGAGTGCAGTAGAGGGGAGGCAGTAGAGGGAGTGCAGTAGAGGGAGTGCAGTAGGGGGAGTGCAGTAGAGGTTATGCAGTAGGGGGAGTGCAGTAGAGGTAATGCAGTAGAGGGAGTGCAGTAGAGGGAGTGCAGTAGAGGGAGTGCAGTAGGGGAAGTGCAGTAGGGGGAGTGCAGTAGAGGGAGTGCAGTAGGGGGAGTGCAGTAGAGGGAGTGCAGTAGAGGTAATGCAGTAGAGGGAGTGCAGTAGAGGGAGTGCAGTAGAGGTAATGCAGTAGAGGTAATGCAGTAGAGGGAGTGCAGTAGAGGGTGTGCAGTAGGGGGAGTACAGTAGAGGGAGTGCAGTAGGGGGAGTGCAGTAGAGGGAGTGCGGTAGAGGTAATGCAGTAGAGGTAATGCAGTAGAGGTAATGCAGGAGAGGGAGTGCAGTAGAGGGAGTGCAGTAGAGGGAGTGCAGTAGAGGGGAGGCAGTAGAGGGAGTGCAGTAGAGGGAGTGCAGTAGAGGGAGTGCAGTAGAGGGAGGGCAGTAGAGGGAGTGCAGTAGAGGGAGTGCAGTAGAGGGAGTGCAGTAGAGGGAGTGCAGTAGAGGGGAGGCAGTAGAGGGAGTGCAGTAGAGGGGAGGCAGTAGAGGGAGTGCAGTAGAGGGAGTGCAGTAGGGGGAGTACAGTAGAGGGAGTGCAGTAGGGGGAGTGCAGTAGAGGGAGTGCAGTAGAGGTAATGCAGTAGAGGTAATGCAGGAGAGGGAGTGCAGTAGAGGGGGTGCAGTAGAGGTAATGCAGTAGAGGGAGTGCAGTAGAGGTAATGCAGTAGAGGGGAGGCAGTAGAGGGAGTGCAGTAGAGGGAGTGCAGTAGAGGGGAGGCAGTAGAGGGAGTGCAGTAGAGGGAGTGCAGTAGAGGTAATGCAGTAGAGGGGAGTGCAGTAGAGGGAGTGCAGTAGAGGGAGTGCAGTAGAGGGAGTGCAGTAGAGGTAATGCAGTAGAGGGGAGTGCAGTAGAGGGAGTGCAGTAGAGGGAGTGCAGTAGAGGGAGTGCAGTAGAGGGAGTGCAGTAGAGGGAGTGCAGTAGGGGGAGTGCAGTAGAGGGAGTGCAGTAGGGGGAGTGCAGTAGGGGGAGTGCAGTAGAGGGAGTGCAGTAGAGGTAATGCAGTAGAGGGAGTGCAGTAGAGGGAGTGCAGTAGAGGGAGTGCAGTAGAGGGAGTGCAGTAGGGGGGAGTGCAGTAGGGGGGAGTGCAGTAGAGGGAGTGCAGTAGAGGGAGTGCAGTAGAGGTAATGCAGTAGAGGTAATGCAGTAGAGGTAATGCAGTAGGGGGAGTGCAGTAGAGGGAGTGCAGTAGAGGGAGTGCAGTAGAGGGAGTGCAGTAGAGGGAGTGCAGTAGAGGTAATGCAGTAGAGGTAATGCAGTAGAGGGAGTGCAGTAGAGGTAATGCAGTAGAGGTAATGCAGTAGGGGGAGTGCAGTAGAGGTAATGCAGTAGAGGTAATGCAGTAGAGGGAGTGCAGTAGAGGGAATGCAGTAGAGGTAATGCAGTAGAGGGTGTGCAGTAGAGGGTGTGCAGTAGAGGGTGTGCAGTAGAGGGAGTGCAGTAGAGGGAGTGCAGTAGAGGGAATGCAGTAGAGGTAATGCAGTAGAGGTAATGCAGTAGAGGGTGTGCAGTAGAGGGAGTGCAGTAGAGGTAATGCAGTAGAGGGAGTGCAGTAGAGGTAATGCAGTATAGGTAATGCAGTATGGGTAATGCAGTAGAGGGAGTGCAGTAGAGGGAGTGCAGTAGAGGTAATGCAGTATAGGTAATGCAGTAGAGGTAGTGCAGTAGAGGGAGTGCAGTAGAGGGGAGGCAGTAGAGGGAGTGCAGTAGAGGGAGTGCAGTAGGGGGAGTGCAGTAGAGGTTATGCAGTAGAGGGAGTGCAGTAGGGGGAGTGCAGTAGAGGTAATGCAGTAGAGGGAGTGCAGTAGAGGGAGTGCAGTAGAGGGAGTGCAGTAGGGGAAGTGCAGTAGGGGGAGTGCAGTAGAGGGAGTGCAGTAGGGGGAGTGCAGTAGGGGGAGTGCAGTAGAGGGAGTGCAGTAGAGGTAATGCAGTAGAGGGAGTGCAGTAGAGGGAGTGCAGTAGAGGTAATGCAGTAGAGGTAATGCAGTAGAGGGAGTGCAGTAGAGGGTGTGCAGTAGGGGGAGTGCAGTAGAGGGAGTGCAGTAGGGGGAGTGCAGTAGAGGGAGTGCAGTAGAGGTAATGCAGTAGAGGTAATGCAGGAGAGGGAGTGCAGTAGAGGGAGTGCAGTAGAGGGAGTGCAGTAGAGGGAGTGCAGTAGAGGGAGTGCAGTAGAGGGAGTGCAGTAGAGGGGAGGCAGTAGAGGGAGTGCAGTAGAGGGAGTGCAGTAGAGGGAGTGCAGTAGAGGGAGTGCAGTAGAGGGAGTGCAGTAGAGGTAATGCAGTAGAGGGGAGGCAGTAGAGGGAGTGCAGTAGAGGGAGTGCAGTAGAGGGGAGTGCAGTAGAGGGAGTGCAGTAGAGGGAGTGCAGTAGAGGTAATGCAGTAGAGGGAGTGCAGTAGAGGGAGTGCAGTAGGGGGAGTGCAGTAGGGGAGGTGCAGTAGGGGGAGTGCAGTAGGGGAGTGCAGTAGAGGGAGTGCAGTAGGGGGAGTGCAGTAGAGGGAGTGCAGTAGAGGGAGTGCAGTAGGGGGAGTGCAGTAGGGGGAGTGCAGTAGGAGGGAGTGCAGTAGAGGAGTGCAGTAGGGGGAGTGCAGTAGGGGGAGTGGCAGTAGGGGAGTGCAGTAGAGGTAATGCAGTAGAGGGAGTGCAGTAGAGGGAGTGCAGTAGAGGGGAGTGCAGTAGAGGTAATGCAGTAGAGGAGTGCAGTAGAAGGGAGTGCAGTAGAGGGAGTGCAGTAGAGGTAATGCAGTAGAGGGAGTGCAGTAGAGTAATGCAGTAGAGGTAATGCAGTAGAGGGGAGTGCGGTAGACGGATTGCGAGTGCTTCTTACATGAAATGTTTTTATGCGTTCTCACACTCTCGTCCTCACAAGAATGTCCTCCAGAGAACGTCCTCGGAGAATGCACTTGGAGCATGAGAGTGTGGATCACGTAGTATGAGAAACACCCCATAGTGTATCTGTGACCAACAGATGCGTATCTGTATTCCCAGACATGTGAAATCCATATGATTAGGGCCTAATTAATTCATTTAAATTGGCTGATTTCCTTAAATGGAACTGTAACTCAGTAAAATTTGTGAAATTGTGGTGCATGTTGCGTTTTATATTTTAGTTCAGTGTAATATTTTCCATCTGAGTGAAGCTGCAGCAGTCCTACTGGCTGTTGATCACTGAATCAGCATGAGGGGTTGTGAAACTCACACTCTGTCTTTCCTCATATTGAACATGTCTACAGGGTGGCTCTTGGAGCTCAGCTATTTTCTCTTAATCCTCTCTCTCTGTCTTATCCTCTCTGCCCCACCCCCTACCACAATCTCCTATTCCACCTCCATCCATCCCGCCATTCCGTCTCCTCTTACCTCCATGCCTCCAACTCTCGCATGCCTCCATCTCTCCATGGCTCCATCTCTC
>NW_028166738.1:0-13298 GCF_964263955.1 Coregonus lavaretus
TGAATGCTAACGCTACCAAGCTTGCTAGTACAAAGAGATACAATTTCAATTAGCACTGACGTGTGAAGTGAGAGGTGTCAAAGCCCTTGAGCCCAACAATGGCACGAGAGTCGCACAGTCTACCCCAACCAAATGGAGAGGCCTTAGAAGCACCCCCCGCTGTTCAGAGGTCATTAAAATACAGTACCCTCTGAATGTAAAAAACGACAAGACACGAAAAGAGTACTTCTTTTGGGGAATCAGGAGACACTTTTTGCTGATTTTTATAAAAATGGGAACATAAGCAACCTTATCTTCCACACAGACCATCCCCTGGCATGGCACAGTGCTATACTAGCACACTATCCCTCTGTTAAGAGGGGGGGGGGGGGGGGGGGGGGTGTTAGCGATGGGTGTATGGATGATTTTCTATATATGGATGATTTTCTAGTACATATGTTGTAGAATTAAACACCTTTATGCCTTAAATGCTTATGGTTTGAGAACCAGTTGAAGGGTTAAAACAGAGCAGAGACATTTCTTTGGTGCAAACGCTGTGCTTTTGATAACTCCCTGCAGCTGGTCTGGGTATGTCAATGACATGTGATGGAGATACAACTCCTCGTGGTGACTGTGTGGAGATTGGAGTAACAATGGAACTAGTGTTATCATTTGTTTGTGCTTATGACCTGACACATAGCCACACACACAGTCACAAGGAAAAACCATAGCGGCTCAGGGTCCTGGAAGGATGCTTTTTGGGCTTAAATGTATGTGGTTGAGAATGGGTTATGGCCATGACATGTTTAAACTATGTTTAAGTATTAATTGATATGTTTTATGATGTGTTATGAAATGATAAAGGTAAAACAGAATGAACATGATTGATACTTTGTACTTCAGATGTATGTCTGGATAGTGAATATAGTCAATACAGAGTGTGATTGTTCTTTAACGTACGTATGTATATAATTTTTTGAGTCACGCCACTAATAAGAGACAGAAGCCCCACGTAGCCTCATGAGTAGCCAACATGTGATACTGAAAGATGTTATTCATTCACATAGAGAGGAGTAACTGTGTATGTTGTATAGGCATGACTATGCATTTGTGTCTGTATAAAAGGAGAGCTCCGGGTCAGGGCAAGCAGTTGCTCCATGGAGCAAGCTCGGCTTTGTTACGCAATAATAAAGTCAAATTTTTGGATTCACAAGCTCCAGTTTCTTGAGAGATATTTTTGAGTTGACTACTTTTGAGTCAAATATTTCTACGACAAAATGGCGAGCGTTGCCAGGAGTTGAAAACAGGGACCAGAGACGGTGGACATCTGCGGCTGTGAAACGGCTTGGACGGACCATACAAACAAAGCGGCCAATTTTAAAAAAGGTAAGCCAAGTTCTTACTTATATAGTATAAAGTTTGGGTGGTTCGATCCGGGGCCCGGCCTCAGCTGCAGAATACCAAGTAGGTCTCTCCAAATTTAAGAACCAGAAAATTAGAGACTGGGAGCTTTTGGATTTAAAATGCATGTTAAATGAAAAAGCCTTGTGGGTGGATGGTCTGCTTGGGTTGGAGTGGTTCATTCATTGTGGTTAAGTGGGGTGGGTTATCTGTCTCGTTTGGGTTGATCATTTGGTCAGTGTGATTGCATCCGTTTGACTAATTCGAACTTTGAATTTTGTCTGACGCGTGTTGTACCCATCAAATGTCACTCGGCTGCTCATCTGACACGTCTGTTCAATTCGGTCGATTCATTTGATTCGTCTTGCTGATCATTTTATCTGGGTCATTTCGGCACGGGCGGCTGTCCATCTGTTTGAACGATCAGAAAATAAATAGGTAAAAGTCCTGCAATACCGCTTTAAATGTGTTGAGGAAGTGCATCATTTAGAGGACTGCTTAGGTAGGCAAAAAAATCCCGTATAATACCGCTTTTCCTGTGTCGAGGAAGTGAATCAGGAAAAGGGTTGCATTTACAGGTCGCTTAGGAATGCGTAGGTAGAAATCCTGCAATACCGCTCTAAATGTGTCGAGGAAGTGTATCATTTAGAGGACTGCTTAGGTAGGCAAACAATCCTGTTCAATACCTCTTTTCTCTGTGTCGAGGAAGTGAATCAGAGAAGAGGGCCGAATTTACAGGTCGCTTAGGAAAGCGTAGGATAGGAAGAAGTCCAGTAAAGGTGTGTGGAGGAAGTGAATCACCTAGAGGGCTATATAGGTAGATAGTAATCCTGTATAAAACAGTTTTTCTTGTGTTGAGGAAGTGTATCAAGAGAGGGGTACATGTACAGGTAACTTAGATAAGTGTATGAAAGAGTGAGAGTGAAAGTGAGTGTGAAAGTTTCTGTCCTCGGTGGAGAAAGGTTGACGCACCTTTCCTGGACCGTTGCTTAAGTGTAACCTGGTAGGAAGGACGCACCCGGTCTCACACCAGGAGAGGAAGAGTGAATGGTGTGTGAATGCTCATAGGGGTAGAAACACACATATAGCTGAGTGATTTAAAGCTAAGAAAAACACTAGCAAGGGAAAGATTCATGAGGTGTTCCACACAAAAGAAAAGTGGACATCAGGAGATATTATATTAGTATCATATAAAGAGATTGTCAAATGATCATTAATAATAAATAAGTTCTGACCAAACAATAATTAAAAAAGTAAGTTTAACAGCAAAAGCGAATACTAATATAAAAATAATTAAGAAGGAGAAATAAATAAATAGGACGAATACTAAAATAGATTAAAAAGAAGTTAACAAAATACAGGCCATAAATATGAATAAAACGGCGGTAGAAATACTGAGTGCTAGGTATCCCTTAGGCAAGGGAGAAATAGTGAAAACATCTGAAAAATGGGAGAGACGCACCAGAAAAATGGGCACCAAATGGCCAGAAGGAGGAACATTTGATGTCACGGTGTGTGAGGAAGTGGAAACACTGATAAAGAACTATAAAGCAAAAGACACAGGAAAGAAGAGAAACGCCAAAAGAGAAAGAGAAAAATAAGTACTCAACATGTTCAAAATGGAAGGAGAAGGATTGCTAAAGAACATGCGAGAAGCCAGAAACATGTTGAGAAAAGATGATGAGAAAACAAACAAAAAGAAAGCAGATTGGTCTGTGGGACCTCCACCATATGTTGGTGAACAATATCCCCAGGTGTCCGGAGTAGTATCAATAAAAGGAGAAATAGAAATGGAAGAAGAAAGACCCTTGTTTACATCCTCCCAAAGGATGGAAAAAGACTCAAAGAAAACAGAAGGAATCAAGCGAATGGCAGAAATCAAGCCAAACAGATTGGATTGCTATGGAGAGCTGAGGGAAGCATTGGGAAGAATGAAAATGACAAAAAGAGATGATGGAGAACTCTCAGATGAAGAAATGGCAGATATTGAAGCAACAAACGAACTAATAGAGAAAGAAATGGACAGGATGAGGAGAATATTGAGAGAAAAGGAAGAAGTAGAGAGGGAGCAGAGTGAGGTAAGACAGTGGACAGGCAGAGACCTAGAGGAGGAGGAAGGAGCAGCAGTTGAAATATGGGGAGATTGCAATCAAGGCGTAAGGGAAGAAAGATTGAGGAATAGGAGAACATTGAGAAGACCTGAAAAATACAAGGGACAATATCCAATTCTAATAAAAGGTACCCAGGCTCACTATGTTCCGTGGGGATCACAGGACCTGGAAGGATTGGTTGCCCGTCTGCCAAATTTGCATGATGGGGCAGGAAAATGGATAAGGATTTTTGAGGAACAAACCATGGGGAAACTGCTGGCTGTGGGGGATCTGAAGGCACTGTTGGCAAGGGTGGTTGGAAAGGCAAAAATGGAGGATATACTGGGGAACAGTGACCTGAGGAGAGAAGTGAGTGACCAACAAGGAGATGGGATGGACTTTGATTCACACCGCCCTGAAGTCTGGTGAGCACTGAGACTGGAATATCCGGCAATAATTGACCCCAAGTCACTGAAAGGGGGGACACTGGGAGAAACTGAGAGTCCTGCTGCCTATCTACATGAACAGATGAAACGATGGAGACTGGAAACAGAACGAGATCCAGAAGGGGACCCACTGATGACAACTCTATTCCGAAAACTCAATAATAGAAGCCATGCCTCAATCAGTGAGAAGCAGGCTGGAGGATGTGGTGGGACTAACCTCAAAGACACACAAAGAATTCTGCGACCATGTGATACATGCAGTAGAAAAACACAGAAAATATGAACAGAGACTTAAAGAGCAGGGGAAAGACATTCAGAGGAAACTGACTCAACTCCAATTGGAAGAATTGACAAACAGAGGGAAGAAGAAAATCCAGGCCCCAGTAACAGCACCTATGACTAAAACAGGAATGGTGGCTGCAGTCACTCCAGGAGGGCCATATCCGCCTCCCGCGCTGCAGGCCCAAGTGCAACCCACATCACCAGTAGTGAATGTGTATGCATAAAAACACAGACAATGGAATAATAATAAAAAACAGCAAAAATCTCAGCAATACAATCAAAAAGGAGGAAATCGGGGCCCACAAGGGCCACCTGGAATTTGCTGGGGATGCCAACAGCTAGGGTATACCAGACGAAACTGCCCCACAAACCCCTGGCAACAGCCGGGGAACAAAAATCAAAGTAATTGGAAGCAGACTGACGGCTGGCAACAAAATCAGCAACAAGTCCAAGGTCCTGTGAATCCATGGGCAGGGCCTAATCAGAGGTACTAGGGGTGCCCAGAGAATCCTACAGGGGAGGGTCAGTTTCCAGTTCTAATTACATGAGCTGATCAAGAACCTATGCTGCAGGTTCAAATAGAGAACAGAGGCACACCCATGATGGTTGACACTGGAGCCACTTACACCTGTGTAAGTCCAAATTATGCCTCTCACCTCCCCATGTCTGGCAAATACGCCAAAACTGTAGGATTCTCGGGACAAACGCAGTTCATTCCAATGACAGCTCCAGTTCGCCTGATAGCGGATGACAAATCCGCAACCCTCCCTATACTTGTATCAGAACACACCACTGTCAATCTATTGGGAAGAGATGCCCTATGCAAAATGGGTATACAAATTCGATGCTCCTCCGAAGGGGTAATTATAGACAAGGCAGGGTTAAACTTACAAATGGTAATGAAACAGGATACAGCAAATGTCTATTGGTTAGGGGATATTGAGACAGAAGTAGATAGGGTAGTCAGGAAATGGGGTAGGTTTATTCAGGCTCAGATACCAGAAGCAGAAAGAGGAAAGTCAGAATATCACTGCACCATGCAATATGATCCCTATCATGATGATCTTTTAGAACAACTGTGGTTGTTAAAATCAAATGGAAAATCGGTACCAATAATGTCTCAGTACATAATTATAGGAAAACAAGGAGCAGCAATGGAGGTGACGGACATGGATGGCTCAGACTTTGTGGCAAAATGGTACAATGTTTCTGATGCTGCCCCACACATTACCTTGCTGTGAACAAGGGAATGGAGGCCAAGGATTTGGGCCCCATGATGAAGCTAGCAAAAACAATTCAATAGAACAAGACAGAAAACCCATTGATTTATCATTCAAAAGAAAAAGCCTTCATCAAGATACACCATACCACAATAATGACTGGAGATCCAAGGGAAGTGGAAGTTACATCCCAACAGCTAACACAGCTAGGGGAAGCAACAAAATTAGAGAACCAGCAAAAACAGGAAATGGAGAAAAACACACCCCATGAGGTATGGTCACAACATGATACAGATGTTGGTTTGGTAAAATCAGCAAGTCCTGTGTTCGTCAAACCAAAGCCAGATGTCAAGCCCCCTTGGAGGGCTCAATACCATATGAAACCTGAAGCAGAAGAGGGTATCAACGCCACAATCGAAGGACTGATAAAAGCAGGAGTACTGATAGAAACACAAAGTTGTTGTAACACACCTTTGTTGCCGGTTCTTAAAGCAGATGGGAAAAAGTGGAGGCTGGTACATGACTTAAGGGCCATAAATGACATAGTACAAGATTGGCCTGCTGATGTTCCAAACCCTCATACGCTACTCACCAATGTTCCCCCAGAAGCCAAGTACTTCACAGGGATTGACTTATGTGGAGCATTTTTTAGTGTGCCCCTGGCGGAAGAGTGCAGACACTTGTTTGCATTTACCTACAAAGGTAAACAGTACACATATACTCGGACGCCACAGGGATTCAAGCATTCTCCTCATGTGTTTAATCAGGTGTTAAGAACAGACCTAGAAGATCTAATACTTGAAGGAACATTGATCCAGTATGTGGATTATCTGTTGATATGCGCCCCTCCTTAGAACAATGCATGCTGATTCTATGAAGGTTTTAAAGCGACTGGCAGAGGGAGGACACAAGGTGTCAAAAACGAAACTCCAGTACTGCCAATCTCAAGTTGAATATCTAGGAAGAACAATTGTGCATGGGACAAAGGCAATAGCACCAGGACAACTGGAAGGAATCAGCAAGGCACCACTCCCTCAAACGGTTGCTCAGATGATGACGTTCCTAGGGATGACTGGATTCAGCTCAGACTGGATAGAGGAGTATGCGGTTAAAAAAGCTCCTCTTGCGAGAAATCATGAAAGAAGCAGGACACCTAGACCTTAGAGCAAGCCTGGAATGGAACAGTGATACATTAACTGCATTTGAAACAATGAAGAAGGAAATGCAGTCAGCTCCGGCTCTAGCAGCCCCAGATTACACAAAACCATTCTTGTTGTATGTGGCAAATAGATGTGATAGGTATGCAACGGCGGTACTTATGCAAGAGACGTGCAGTGGAAGACGATCTGTTGCTAGATTCTGTTGCTCAGGGATATCCACCCTACTATCAAGGTTTAGCTGCATTACAATATGCATATGACAAAGCGTCCACAATTACTATGGGATACCCGGTAACAATACATACACATCATAAAATAGTGGAACTGATAGAAAAAGGGACGTTTGTTCTTACCAATGCTAGAACTTCAGAATACATGACTCTACTGACATATCCAGATGTTTCCATTAAACAATGCAGTACAGTAAATCCAGCTGAAATAATCCCTTTGGAGTTTGAGGGACAAGCACACGACTGTGTAGCAGACTCATTGACAATTACCCGACTAAGGCCAGACTTGGAGTCAACCCCGCGTTGTCCAGCGTGGGGGAAGAGTGCATAGAATAGTGTTTTGTGGATGGATCCTGTTATAAAGATAATGTGGAAAATCATGCAGGCTATGCAGTAGTACAAAAGCAAGGAGAGGATTTTAAAGAGGTAATAGCAGAATATTGTCCACAGCCATGCTCAGCTCAGTTAGCTGAACTAAAAGCACTCACTGCAGCTTGCATCCTGGGAAAACTGAAAACAGTTCATATCTATACTGATTCAGCATATGCACATGGGATGTGTCATTTATTTGGAGTAGTCTGGAAGCAGCGAGGGTTCAGGAAAAGCGATGGTACACCCATACAACACCACGAGCAGATTGTGGAATTAATAACAGCGTTAATGAATCCCACTAAATTGGCGATAGTGAAATGTCAGGCGCATAGGAAAGGAAAAGGATATACAGTGAGGGAAAAAAGTATTTGATCCCCTGCTGATTTTGTACGTTTAACCACTGACAAAGACATGATCAGTCTATAATTTTAATGGTAGGTTTATTTGAACAGTGAGAGACAGAATAACAACAACAAAATCCAGAAAAACGCATGTAAAAAATGTTTTTAATTGATTTGCATTTTAATGAGGGAAATAAGTATTTGACCCCTCTGCAAAACATGACTTAGTACTTGGTGGCAAAACCCTTGTTGGCAATCACAGAGGTCTGATGTTTCTTGTAGTTGGCCACCAGGTTTGCACACATCTCAGGAGGGATTTTGTCCCACTCCTCTTTGCAGATCTTCTCCAAGTCATTAAGGTTTTGAGGCTGACGTTTGGCAACTCGAACCTTCAGCTCCCTCCACAGATTTTCTATGGGATTAAGGTCTGGAGACTGGCTAGGCCACTCCAGGACCTTAATGTGCTTCTTCTTGAGCCACTCCTTTGTTGCCTTGGCCGTGTGTTTTGGGTCGTTGTCATGCTGGAATACCCATCATGACCCATTTTCAATGCCCTGGCTGAGGGAAGGAGGTTCTCACCCAAGATTTGACGGTACATGGCCCCGTCCATCGTCCCTTTCATGCGGTGAAGTTGTCCTGTCCCCTTAGCAGAAAAACACCCCCAAAGCATAATGTTTCCACCTCCATGTTTGACGGTGGGGATGGTGTTCTTGGGGTCATAGGCAGCATTCCTCCTCCTCCAAAACACGGCGAGTTGAGTTGATGCCAAAGAGCTCGATTTCGGGTCTCATCTGACCACAACACTTTCACCCAGTTCTCCTCTGAATCATTCAGATGTTCATTGGCAAACTTCAGACGGGCCTGTATATGTGCTTTCTTGAACAGGGGGACCTTGCGGGCGCTGCATGATTTCAGTCCTTCATGGCGTAGTGTGTTACCAATTGTTTTCTTGGTGACTATGGTCCCAGCTGCCTTGAGATCATTGAAAAAATCCTCCCGTGTAGTTCTGGGCTGATTCCTCACCGTTCTCATGATCATTGCAACTCCACGAGTTGCTTACGGGTCGACCCATGCCAGTGCCAGTTCTAAGAAGGCCCTACAAAGGACCCCCATTGGAACAATTAGAGATGGAGCTTAAAGCATATGTAAGACAGCTAACTGCTATACATAAAGTGATCTATCTCCAGGAAAAAGGGCGAGAACCGGAACCTGGACCAGAGGAGACAGGGCCAGTGATTCCAGGAGATCGAGTCTACATCCGAGTGTTTCGCAGAAAGTGGAACGAGCCCAGGAGAGAAGTACCATACAAGGTGATCCGAGCGACGCCCACGGCGATACAGGTGGAAGGAAGCACAACGTGGTACCATCTGAACCACTGTACCAGGGTCCCGAGGAGAACCGGCCTGCCGTCAGTGAGCCATGAGGAAGCGGAGGATGTTGAGGCACCAGATGGAGTCCAAGAAGAAGAAGCAAGCACGAGTCCAAGTGCCAACGTCGAAAAACAGCAGGGACTCCCACCTGAAAATCCGGAGAGTCGGGAGGTGGGGTCTGATGATGTGGGGAATACTAATAGGATACCTGCTATGGCAGATGACCCAAACACAAGCAGCGACCCAGGGAATGGAGGGACAACAGGAGAAGGAGGAGAAAGTGACCTTTCTACCATTGAGGGGGGGTGACGTCTCCACCGGTGAAGGAAGAGACTCCTCAGCCGTTGAGGAAGGGGACTTTCCCACAATTGACTTCTCTGCCCTCACATGGTCTCCAACAACTTAATAACTGTGGAATTGCTTTAACGGTAATAGCAGTTAATCTAGGAGAGATGGTGGTGAGTCTGCCTACAACTGTACAATATTATAGAGATAGCCTTACTGAACCTGGAAGAATTGTTGTTGTGAATAAAGAACAAGTATCGTACATAGGATGGCCTAGATTGAGGAAATGTCAGATTGAAGCATATGCAATATTTAAAATAAAATGCCTAAAAAATCATTGTGTAGAAGTTGAGCCAAAAGTAAATAGACATGGAAAAACAATGGATATAAAACAAGCCAAACATCTCATGATTCCATCAGTGCTTAAGAAACTGGCCCCTAAAGTTAGATTGAAGAATAGAATAGAAAAGCATGTACCATTGGGGATAGCTCAAACTAGTATTTCTATTCCAGCGCAAGAAAGGACAGTTGAAGAAACTCAAAGATCCTTTTCAATACGAAGGGTAAAACCTTTGCCAGAAACAGCACTTTGTGGGTGGGCTAATCATCAAACAATGGGAGAGGCGATCTGGGATTAATATGGATGTCTAATAGAAATTAACAAAGGAAACATTACTTGGGAAATTACCTTAGAGGAATTGACACAAGAAAATGATGCAAAATATGTTTTGGAATTAGTTAGCAAAAAGTGGCCAGAAGGAAATAATATAACAACAATCGATATTATTTTTGTTCCTCACACTTCAAACTAGACAGGAAGGAGAAAAAGAGACAGTCAATGTAACTATGGCAATCACTCAAGGACCGTCCATTGTTGTAACAACTAAAGCAATGAAGGAAGACTCAGAAACAACAGAATCAACTGGGTTCTTTCAAAATGTATGGGAATCTTTGACTAATTGGGGAAACCAGAAAAATAAACAATCTAGCTCAGCACCAGCAGTAATACCGGAAATAATGAAAGCACCAACAAAACTAAGTAGACTATGGGAGGGAGCATTACAAAATGATTGGTACAGATGGGCACAGTATTCAGCTAAAGTAATTAATAAGAAAACGGATTGTCTAGTATGCTCCCCCTCCCCATTAAAGGAACTGATGGTAATACCAAGTCCACATAGCCACAGGGACTGTGCTGACTTTAAACGAAACTTCTGTCACCTCAAAAGATCAGAGAGACCCTATTGCCCTGCAGAATGCTTATCCTTCTTAGGAAGTCCTGACCATCACAAATACTATAATCAAACAGGATGTGGGGAGTGGTGTAAAAAATTAGAGGTCAGAATAGAACCCAGAAAAATGGAAGCACCGGAAAAATATTGTATAGATTATAATCAAGATTATGAATGCTACAACAAAACGGATGGGGAGCATGATTTGGGAGAATTTAGGGGAAAGTGTCAGACCACATGGCACCTAAATAATGATATGTCTTGGAATGCAGATACTCTGCGCAGAGCAGTTTATCAGGCGGCGGGATCGAGCACTGGAGTGATAGCTACTAGTGGAGGGCCTGGTGACCCTGGGGAATGTGAGAAGCAAACACTGGCAATGCCACTGATCTCTCCTTATGAGGATCAATCGGTGGCAGTGGCAGATTTCTTTTGGATTTGTGGACGACAAAGAATTAGAGCCACTTTGAAATTAAAGCAGGATTTGAATCAATAATTGTCTGGATATCACCTAACAAAAACCTAGAATGGATCAATTATATTTACTATAATCAACAAAGGTTTATTAATTACACAGACTCTGCGTTAACAGCTCTGGGAGAGCAAGTACAGGCTACAAGTAGAATGACATGGCAGAATAGGCAGGCTTTAAACTGGCTGTTGGCAGAAAAAGGTGGAGTTGGTGTTATGTTTTGGGATGAATGTTGTACCTTCATTCCCAATAATACTGCTCCGGATGGTTCATTCACTGAAGCAATGACTAAGCTCAAAGGACTATGAAAAGAAGTTAAGGACAATGCTGGGCATGACGCTCACACTTGGGATTGGATGGACTTAACTTTGGAAAACTGGGGAGCAATGTTTATAAAAATGGCAATCATGATAGGCATAGCACTTGTAGTAATGGGAATGGCCTTTTGTTGTGTGTCTTTCCACAGGGCCGTGGGGTGAGACAGGGATGTAGTTTAAGCCCCACCCTCTTCAACATATGTATCAACGAATTGGCGAGGGCACTAGAACAGTCTGCAGCACCCAGCCTCACCCTACTAGAATCTGAAGTCAAACGTCTAATGTTTGCTGATGATCTGGTGCTTCTGTCACCAACCAAGGAGGGCCTACAGCAGCACTTAGATCTTCTGCACAGATTATGTCAGACCTGGGCCCTGACAGTAAATCTCAGTAAGACAAAAATAATGGTGTTCCAAAAAAGGTCCAGTTGCCAGGACCACAAATACAAATTCCATCTAGACACCGTTGCCCTAGAGCACACAAAAAACTATACAAACCTCGGCCTAAACATCAGTGCCACAGGTAACTTCACAAAGCTGTGAACGATCTGAGAGACAAGGCAAGAAGGGCCTTCTATGCCATCAAAAGGAACATCAAATTTACATACCAATTAGGATCTGGCTAAAAATACTTGAAGCAGTTATAGAACCCATTACCCTTTATGGTTGTGAGGTCTGGGGTCCGCTCACCAACCAAGAATTCACAAAATGGGACAAACACCAAATTGAGACTGCATGCAGAATTCTGCAAAAACATCCTCTGTGTACAACGTAAAACACCAACTAATGCATGCAGAGCAGAATTAGGCCAATACCCGCTAATTATCAAAATCCAGAAAAGAGCTGTTAAACTCTATAACCAATTAAAAGGAAGCGATTCCCAAACCTTCCATAACAAAGCCATCACCTACAGAGAGATGAACTTGGAGAAGAGTCCCCTAAGTAAGCTGGTCCTGGGGCTCTGTTCACAAACACAAACAGACCCCACAGAGCCCCAGGACAGCAACACAATTAGACCCAACCAAATCATGAGAAAACAAAAAGAGAATTACTTGACACATTGGAAAGAACAAACAAAAAAACAGAGCAAACTAGAATGCTATTTGGCCCTAAACAGAGAGTACACAGTGGCAGAATACCTGACCACTGTGACTGACCCAAACTTAAGGAAAGCTTTGACTATGTACAGACTCAGTGAGCATAGCCTTGTTATTGAGAAAGGCCGCCGTAGGCAGACCTGGCTCTCAAGAGAAGACAGGCTATGTGCACACTGCCCACACAATGACGTTGAAACTGAGCTGCACTTCCGAACCTCCTGCCAAATGTATGACCATATTAGAGACACATATTTCCCTCAGATTACAGCGATCCACAAAGAATTCGTAAACAAACCCAATTTTGATAAACTCCCTTATCTACTGGGTGAAAAACCACAGTGTGCCATCACATCTGCAAGATTTGTGACCTGTTGCCACAAGAAAAGGGCAACCAGTGAAGAACAAACACCATTGTAAATACAACCCATATTTATGTTTATTTATTTTCCCATTTGTACTTTAACTATTTGCACATTGTTACAACACTGTATATAAACATAATATGACATTTGAAATGTCTTTATTCCTTTAGAACTTCTGAGTGTAATGTTTACTGTTAATATTTATTGTTTAATTCACTTTTGTTTACTATCTACTTCACTTGCTATGGCAATGTTAACATACGTTTCCCATGCCAATAAAGCCCTTAAGAGAGAGAGAGACAGAGACAGAGACAGAGACAGAGACAGAGACAGAGACAGAGACAGAGAGCGAGAGAGAGAGAGAGAGAGACAGTGACTGAGACACAGAGAGTGAGAGAGAGTGACAGTGACTGAGAGAGAGACAAAGAGAGAAAGAGACAGAGAGAGAGAGAGAGAGAGAGAGAGAGAGAGAGAGAGAGAGAGAGAGAGAGAGAGAGAAGAGAGAGAGAGAGAGAGAGAGAGAGAGAGAGAGCGAGAGAGAGATAGAGAGAGAGAGAGAGAGAGAGAGAGAGAGAGAGAGAGAGTGAGAGAGAGAGAGAGAGAGAGAGAGAGAGAGAGAGAGAGAGAGAGAGTGACAATGACT
>NW_028166737.1:0-1000 GCF_964263955.1 Coregonus lavaretus
TCTCTCTAGATGTATCAGTCCAGCCCTGGTGGTCAGTCGTCATGTAGCAGCGAGCCGTCGCCACTTGGCAGTTCCGCCAACCATGACAGTGGAGTAGAGATGGCCCTCCACAGCGGCGGGGCAGCATGGGGGACCTGACTGGGCTGGACGACCCCTCGGGGCCCCTCATTGACTCCTCCTCCTCTGGCCTCTCGTCTGGCACAGCAGGGGTCGGGGTGGGCCTCCACCTACATCAACACCTAGGCCCCAGCCACATCCACAGACTAGAACACCTGAAGAAGGAGAAACTGAAGACGGTGAGGGACTCCTGCCAGTGGGCCAATCATCATCCAGCTCCTCCAGTCCAGAACACCAAGCTACCGCCCATACCAGGAAGCGGTGAGTGAACATAAAAACAAAGAAGTAACCAGTGTTTTCATAATGATCCTTTTAGAGTATTAGATGGTAGATAAAGTAAGATAGATATAAGATAAAATATGTTTTGTCAATAAAAAATTCAGTACATTCAGAAAACTATTCAGACTATATTTCTCCTGTGTAAAATAAATTATTATTCTCTTCAGGGTCCCTTCTGGAGAGTGGAAATATGGGTGGTGGGCCTGGATCGTTCCCCGGCCTCAGTCTCAGTGAGCTGTGTTCCAGTAAGATGACTGTCCTGAACCAGCTGGACCATCTGATGGAACGCAGGGACAGCACCACCAGCACCGTCTCCTCTGCCTACATCAGCCGGCGCTCCTCTGGCATCTCCCCCTGTTACTCCAGCCGCCGCTCCAGCGATGCCTCCACGTTCAGTGGCCACCGCCACAACAACATCAGCTCCACCGGCTCCTACGACCCCATCTCTACAGACCTGTCCCGGAGGTCCAGTGACGCCAGCCAATGTGGAGGTGGTGGAGGAGGGGGAGGGGGAGGGCTGCCCAGTCTCCTCAGCCTCACCCCCGCCCAGCACTACCACCTCAAGGCTAAATATGCGGCGGCTACAGGTGGAGCCCCACCCACA
>NW_028166736.1:0-107348 GCF_964263955.1 Coregonus lavaretus
CACTTACTCACTCACTCTCTATCAAACTCTCAATCGCTCACTCACTCACTCAAGACAGGTTGACAACCTGTGCAACATACATGTTTCCAGATACAGTGCTTCCCCCTAGACCACGCTCTCTCTCTCTCTTTTTCTTTCTCTCTTTTTCCTCTCTCTCTCTCTCTCTCTCTCTCTCTCTCTCTTTCTCTCTCTCTCTCTCTCTCGCTCTCTGTCTCTCGCTCTCTCTCTTTCTCTCTATCTCTCCTCTCTGTCTCTCTCTCTCTCTCCCCTTTCTCTCTCTCTCTGTCTCTCTCTCGCTCTCTCTCTCTCTCTCTGTCTCTCTCTCTGTCTGTCTCTCTCTCTGTCTCTCTATCTGTCTGTCTCTCTCTCTCTCTCGCTCTTTCTCTCTCTATTTCTCTCTCTCCTCTCTCTCTCTCTCTCTCTCTCTCTCTCTCTCTCTCTCTCTCTCTCTCTCTCTCTCTCTCTCTTCACCACACTGTCTCTATCTCCTCCCCTCACACCCTCGGGGGTTAGGCAGATATGCAATTATTCAACATGGCAAACCATTCATAATTGCATTTATTAATGGATACATAAATAGACATAAGTAAAATGAGGGTGGGGGCTGCACATGACACAGCCAGAGTCTGTTCCTGACATTTCCAATCCCGATCTGGAATTGGTTGAGATGGCGTGTGGCATGTTGCTGTGTTTGGTCGCCTGCAGCCAGTGGCAGCCATACAGCCATAGAGCCATAGAACTAGGCTGAGGTCTGAGGACTCCTGGGAGGCTGGAGGTCACATTAGCATACAAAAGCCCCACCACTGGGTGCCCTTTCCAGCACCCGCTCCCCCCCTGGGTCGCCCCCGGAAACCCAGCTGGATGCAGGGCAGGTGGCCATAGGACCAGGAGGCACACATACAGGCACTTGGACCAGTACTGTGCAGTAGTTGTGCCATACCAGAGGTAGAGGGGTGGAGCTGTACCTCTTCCTTTACACCCCCCAAATATCCCCTGATTTCAAATACCCCATGTCTCCATGATAGCAGCATCACTAAAGCTCCAACATGAGATATGTACTTCCTAGGTCTATAAATCACAGCATGCAGCCATACAGCAGAACAAATACTTTAGGAATTAGATCAATAACATTTTATCTTTGTCAGCAGTCTTCTCCCAAATCAGCGCCTTTATTCCTAATCCTTGGGAAAGCCTTGCTGTTGACTTTTAAGCCCCTCTATTTACAGTTTTGTTTGGCTCTGCAATATGTTAGTAGCAGTGAGGAATGGAGCTGGGTTTTTTATATTGTAGCAGTTAGCGCAAGGGGAGGCTAAGATACAGACGTTCACTTTGGCAGCGAGCTCTCCTCTCTGCGCTGATGACTGGGAGAGTATGGAGGGAGGAGGAGGTAAAGTGGTGGAGGATGGTTATGGGGTTTATATTGATGGAGGGAGGTGGGGGGCTGGGTAGAGGGTGAGGGCTGGTTGTATTGATAGATAGAGAAGAATGGTTGTGATCTTTGTGGATGATAGCGCTGATGTACAGTACCAGTCAAAAGTTTGGACACACCTACTCAAGGGTTTTTCTTTGTTTTTACATTGTAAAATAATAGTGAAGACATCAAAACTATGAAATAACACATATGGAATCATGTAGTAACCAAAAAAGTGTTAAACAAATCAAAATATATTTTACATTTGAGATTCTTCAAAGTAGCCACCCTTTGCCTTGATGACAGCTTTGCATTCTCTCAACCAGCTTCACCTGGAATGCTTTTCCAACAGTCTTGAAGGAGTTCCCACATATGCTGAGCACTTGTTGGCTGCTTTTCCTTCACTCTGTGGTCCAACTCATCCTAAACCATCTCAATTGGGTTGAGGTCGGGTGATTGTGGAGGCCAGGTCATCTATTGCAGCATTCCATCACTCTCCTTCTTTGTCAAATAGCCTGGAGGTGTGTTGGGTCATTGTCCTGTTGAAAAACAAATGATAGTCCCACTAAGCGCAAACCAGATGGGATGGTGTATCACTGCAGAATGCTGTGGTGGCCATGCTGGTTAAGTGTGCCTTGAATTCTAAATAAATCACTGACAGTGTCACCAGCAAAGCACCCCCACACCATCACACCTCCTCCTCCATGCTTCACAGTGGGAACCACACATGCGGAGATCATCCGTTCACCTACTCTGCGTCTCATAAAGACACGTCAGTTGGAACCAAAAATCTCAAATTTGGACTCATCAGACCAAAGAACACATTTTCACTGGTCTAATGTCCATTGCTCGTGTATCTTGGCCCAAACAAGTCTCTTCTTCTTATTGGTGTCCTTTAGTAGTGGTTTCTTTGCAGCAATTCGACCATGAAGGCCTGATTCACGTAGTCTCCTCTGAACAGTTGATGTTGAGATGTGTCTGTTACTTGAACTCTGTGAAGCATTTATTTGGGCTGCAATTTCTGAGGCTGGGAACTCTGCAGCAGAGGTAACTCTTGGTCTTCCTTTCCTGTGGCGGTCCTCATGAGAGCCAGTTTCATCATAGGTTTTTGCGACTGCACTTGAAGAAACTTTAAAAGTTCTTGAAATATTCCGTATTGACTGACCTTCATGTCTTAAAGTAATGATGGACTGTCATTTCTCTTTGCTTATTTGAGCTGTTGTTGCCATAATATGGACTTGGACTTTTACCAAATAGGGCTATCTTCTGTGTACCAACCCTACCTTGTCACAATACAACTGATTGGCTCAAACGCATTAAGAAGGAAAGAAATTCCACAAATTAACTTTTAAGAAGGCACACCTGTTAATTGAAATGCATTCCAGGTGACTACCTCATGAAGCTGGTTGAGAGAATGCCAAGAGTGTGCAAAGCTGTCATGAAGGCAAAGAGTGGCTACTTTGAAGAATCTCAAATATAAAATATATTTTGATTTGTTTAACACTTTTTTGATTACTACTATGATTCCATATGTGTTATTTCATAGTTTTGATGTCTTCACTATTATTCTACAATGTAGAAAATAGTAAAAATAAAGAAAAACCCTTGAATGAGTAGGTGTGTCCAAACTTTTGACTGGTACTGTAGGTTTAGGGTAGGGGGGGGGGGCTGCTGGGTGGGTGGATGGGTAGTGGTGGTGGGGGTTACTCTTGTCTCAAGGGTTTCCCATCAGCTCTGATGTGGAGTGACAGGGTACTCAGGATGGGGATGGAACTGGAGGGAGGGGGGTGGGTGGGGGCGTGATGTGCCCTTCAGGTATCACACCCTGTAATTATGTTGATCACACGGCATGGAGGCAGGCTGCGGTGTATCTGCATACTGGGTTAGTAACATGCAGACAGGCCAAGTGACAACTGACTGGATTGTTGACAGCACAGTTGCACAGTCGCCGTGACAGTCAACTACATTGTTTATGCCACAATTACCAAGATTGAATTCAATCCGTCAGGTCAATACACTTTTTCATTGCAATTATGCAAAAGACCTGCAGCTCTGTGTGCCTCGCCATGGTGTGGTGTGCTACTGCTGCAGTTTACATTTATTATTTTATTTGTTAAGATGAAGTCCTTAAGAAGTTTCTCCACTGCCATATCACATGCCTGCTCCCCCATGAAACAAATAACTGTTAATATAATTGATGTAATATGCCATAAGCAACAATAAGGTATAACATCTAATCACTTTAAGTAGTCATCGCCGAGCTGTAATTAAACTGTAATTACCAAGGCTGATAGAGAATGGGGAAATATAATTGCGACGTAATGCAAAAACGAATACCTCTGCTCTAATTGCAGGCTTTTTTCTCCTAATATTTATGGCCTCGTGTCTATGTTATTATCGTATTGACCACAATGCATTAGGAACGCAGGCGAGGCGGGCGATGGAGATTGAGACGGAGGGGCTCGTACACTGCTACACGCTCCAGTGCACATCTCTAATGTTAACACCCAGGCCCTGCAGTCTGTCTCTGCTAATGGGGGCTCCGCCATCCTATCATGCCATGCTGCCATCCAGAACAGCCAGGGAGATTGTTCACAAATGAGCCTGTTGGCAAATTAGCCAGCACACGTTAAGCTGGAGCATTATGCTAAAGCTGGCTGAATATCACTGCGTGCTCATTGACCAGTGAGTGATTCCAGAAACCCATACGCTCCTCGCCGCCGTGCTGCCATCGTCCCACCACTGTCCCCCTGGACTATTGGAGGGAGAGATGAGTCACTGATTGGCCCCTCAGACTGAAGGACTAGAGGACTGTGGGATGCCCAATGGTGTGGCAGCAGTGTGGCATTGTGTGTGTTGATCAGAAGGAGCCAGGCTGAGAGGCTGAGAGAGGGAGGCCTGGGAGTGGCCTCCTTCCTGCTTACTTACTGTACGGCCTCCGCCTTCCTGCGGTTACTGATGCCCTTTTAGCAAGCCTTTATTGAACTGAAATATTTTGAAAGAATTTCACCAAATAGCTGTCAGAATTGAAATATGAATATTTAATGGAGCGCCAGATGGAGCCTTTAGTGGTGATCAATAAAGGCCAGGGATCTCAGCGGGAGAAATATATTTTTCACTGCGTGATCTCTGATCTGACACACGTTTTCCTGTTTCTATCCTAATTAGTTTAGCCAGGCGCCCACCGAGACCCCTGGGCATCACCGGCACCGCAATGCCTTGCCCTCCCAGCCTCCCCCAACCAACTCCCGCTCTTTTGTTTAGCGTGCACGTCTGCCCCCTGGTCCCACCGGAGCCCAGTGCTGTGCTCCCTTTCATAATATTCACTGTTTGATTAAGGTATTAGTGGAGCTGATGGACGTGGAATTTCCCCCCAGTGCTGTTACTGTATGTATATCTCTCAGGCAGAGCTGCTACAATCACTGGGAAAGTTGAGCTAAAACCTGCGTTGTTCGTTTGCCAGGCCACCACTTCCCATGAAGCTACCCTCTTTCAGCTCCCACTGGACTGGCAGTAAGGTTTGGTTGGATGCTGGTTGGGGAGCTCCAATCAGACAGATCCATGGTCTGTGTGCTGTGATTCTGTGAGGCTCTGAGGCTGGGTATGTCGAGCTCAGTAGAGAGTCTAGCTCTGGCCTTCTGGAGGCGTCAGAGTGGAGAGAGCCGTGTCTTGTGTCTCTCAGCAGTACAGCCCTCTCCCTGGGACACTGCCTGGGACGCTTTGCCCTGGTTGAAAGACTCTCCAGGCAGCACGCTTTTTTGCCATCACAGCACAGCCATGCTGAAGACCCAAATGCCAGAAAGCACAGCTATTGTCTTTATTTTCTATCCCTCTGGAAAGCTAGTTCTGCCTGCCACTCTTGTTCTAGCTCCCAGCTAGTCGTTAAGTGAAAGTGGTGTATTCATAAGAAGCAGTCCCTTTTGGTTGGGCAGTAAGAATGTACCTTTCTCTGTGAACACTCAGCCCCTGTATTTAAAAGCTCAGAGCTCACCCCTATGCAGACATAGGTGGATTTGGGTTTCAGTGCTGGCCTACTTCTTTGTCTGTGATCTTGTTTTAAAGCCAGCGCTCTCTAACCCTGGTCTGCTGTGTCTGCTACTAGGGGGCTAATTGATTTTTATCACCTGATTGCTCATCTTATTAAAAGGCCTAATCGTCAGGTTGTGCCAGGGCCAGGGTGATGCTGGTGCTGGACTACAATAGAAGTATTTCTACCTTAATGCTCTTACCTCACCCAGAACAGTCAATTACTCTACTCTCCCCTGCTCAGATGATGATACCCAGCAATAATAATGCCCCCTTTAATAGAGATTAAGATTCTGTTGCTGTGCGGACCATTATTTTGGTGTATAAACCCAGACATACCCGATTTCACCCTTTAAAAAACACACAGTCCATTTCTTCCCATTACGTTCAGCTTGGAATTATCAGAGGTGGCTGGGCAATTTATTTTTAAGCGGCGCCAGAATGCAGCGTGATGCGCCTTGGGAGTACGGGAGCAGACTGAGTAAAGCTTGGCTTTGTTTTGGTTCTTCAAGTGGATGTGAAGTATTCCCACAGGGTGAGGTGGTAGTGGCTACTGGTGTGATTGCACAGATTTGATCTTGGTTAAGAGAAGAGAAAGAACAAAAGATAGAAAGGGGAAAAACATGTTTTTGTTCATTGTTTGACCTATCAATCTCCCTTAGTCTTGTGGGTTTGCTGAGTCTCTCAGTCAAAATAAGCATTGCAACATGATATTTGTTTGATTTAGGGGATTAGCAGTCAAGCTGTAGGGGATATCTGTATTATATTTCACTATCGGCACCCCGTCTGTACGGACGGTAAATGATTGGAAATTAATAATTCAATTTAATGCAATTCCCCCCTCCTGCAAATCAAAAATCTGTTTATCTGTTCAGCTTTTTGGTCTTTGTATATACCAATATTCTTAACTCCAGAGCATTTTAAAAACTCACATAGGCCTATTTCCCGTTAGATCATGGCACTTGCTTTCTCTTTAAAATTCATTGTTGGCTACCATGATCCCATGTTATCCATATACACTCTTTCCATGACACAGACTGACCAGGTGAATCCAGGTGAAAGCTATGATCCCTTATTGATGTCACTTGTTAAATCCACTTCAGTCAGTGTAGATGAAGGGGAGGAGACAGGTTAAAGAAGGATTTTTAAGCCTTTAGACAATTGAGACATGGATTGTGTATGTGTGCCAGTCAGAGGGTGAATGGGCAAGACAAAAGATTTAAGTGCCTTTGAACGGGGTATGGTAGTAGGTGCCAGGCGCACCAGTTTGTGTCAAGAACTGCAACACTGCTGGGCTTTTCATGCTCAACAGTTTCCTATGTGTATCAAGAATGGTCCACCACCCAAAGGACATCCAGCCAATTTAACACAACTGCCCCGATGAATTGAGGCTATTTTCGTTGTATATTAAAAGAAACAGTAGACTCCAGACTTCTAACAAAATTCTAACTTCATTCATAGGCTACCTAAGCGCAGAAGCGCAGTTGAAGGATAGCTGCATGTTGCATAAATAATTGTACTTTTGTGATGCATAATTGCCATCAGTTTAGATCAACATAACTCAGGGCCTGTTGTCTGGACCTATGGCAGTCTCTATGGGGGTGCCACAGGGTTCAATTCTTGGGCCGACTCTTTTCTCTGTGTATATCAATGACGTCGCTCTTGCTGCTGGTGACTCTCAGATCCACCTCTACGCAGACGACACCATTTTGTATACATCTGGCCCTTCATTGGACACTGTGTTAACAAACCTCCAAACGAGCTTCAATTCCATACAACACTCCTTCAGTAGCCTCCAACTGCTCTTAAACACTAGTAAAACTAAATGCATGCTCTTCAACCGAACGCTGCTTGCACCCGCCCACCCGACTAGAATCACTACTCTCGACGGGTCTGACCTAGAGTATGTGGACAACTACAAATATCTAGGTGTCTGGTTAGACTGTAAACTCTCCTTCCAGACTCACATTAAGAATCTCCAATCCAAAGTTAAATCTAGAATCGGTTTCCTATTTCGCAACAAAGCCTCCTTCACTCATGCTGCCAAACATGCCCTCGTAAAACTGACTATCCTACCGATCCTTGACTTCGGCGATGTCATTTACAAAATAGCCTCCAACACTCTACTCAGCAAATTGGATGTAGTCTATCACAGTGCCATCCGTTTTGTCTCCAAAGCCCCATATAATACCCACCACTGTGACCTGTACGCTCTTGTTGGCTGGTCCTCACTACATATTCGTCGCCAAACCCACTGGCTCCAGGCCATCTATAAATCACTGCTAGGCAAATCCCCGCCTTATCTTAGCTCATTGGTCACCATAGCAACACCCACCCGTAGTCTGCGCTCCAGCGGGTATATCTCACTGGTCATCCCCAAAGCCAACACCTCCTTTGGCCGCAATTCCTTCCAGTTCTCTGCTGCCAATAACTGGAACAAATTGCAAAAATCTCTGAAGCTGGAGACACTTATCTCCCTCACTAACTTTAAGCATCAGTTGTCAGAGCACCTTACCGATCACTGCACCTGTACACAGCCCATCTGAAATTAGCCCGCCCAACTACCTCATCCCTATATTGTTATTTATTTTGCTCATTTGTACCCCAGTATCTCTATTTGCACATCATCTCCTGCACATCTATCATTCCAGTGTTAATACTAATTGTAATTATTTTGCACTATAGCCTATTTTATTGCCTTACCTCCATAACTTGCTAAATTTGCACACACTGTATATTATATGTATTTCTGTTGTATTTTTGACTTTGTTTTGTTTTACCCCATATGTAACTCTGTGTTGTTGTTTTTATCGCACTGCTTTGCTTTATCTTGGCCAGGTCGCAGTTGTAAATGAGAACTTGTTCTCAACTGGTTTACCTGGTTAAATAAAGGTGAAATAAATAAAAATAAATAAAAAATATGCCTGAAACAAATATGACCAGGAGACATACCTATGCCGACGATAACAGTGGACTGCAAAATATTAAATATGATCATTATATAATTAAGCAATAAGGCTCGAGGGGGTGTGGTATATGACCAATATACAATGACAATATGACCAATATACCACAGCTAAGGGCTGTTCTTAGGCACGACGCAATGCGGAGTACCTGGATACAGCCCTTAGTCGTGGTATATTGGCCATATACCACAACCCCACGAGGTGCCTTATTGCTATTATAAACTGGTTACCAACGTAATTAGAGCAGTACAAATATTTTTGGGGTCATACCCGTGGTATATTGGCTGTCAGCCAATCAGCATTCAGGGCTAAAACCACCCAGTTTATAATGATAAAAATCAAATCACATTTTATTCGTCGCATGCGCTTAATACAACAGGTGTAGACCTTACCGTGAAATGCTTACTTACAAGCCCTTGTGTGGGGGTACAACAAAAACCATTTAAAGCATTTTATCGATGCCTGTTTATTATGAAAAGCTCAATTCAAGCAAAATTCTAACTTCATTCATAGGCTACCTAAACACAGCTTCGCAGTTGAAGGATAGTGAAATTCTTACGGGCTCTTCCCAACAATGCAGAGAGAAAAATAGAAAAATAATAGAAAGATAATAACACGAGGACTAAATAGACAATGAGTAAGGATAACTTGGCTATATACACGGGGTACCAGTACCGAGTCAATTTGCAGGGGTTTGAGGTAATTGAGGTAGATATGTAAATATAGGTAGGGGTAAAGTGACTAGGCAACAGGATAGATAATAAGCAATAGCAGCAGCATATGTGACGAGTCAAAAGAGTTAGTGCAAAGGGGTTCAATGCAGATAGTCCGGGTAGCTATTTGGTTAACTATTTAGCATTCTTATGGCCAGGGGATAGAAGCTGTTCAAGGTCCTGTTGGTTCCAGACTTGGGTGGCTAGTCTTTGACAATTTTTAGGGCCTTCCTCTGACACTGCTTGGTATAGAGGTCCTGGATGGCAGGGAGCTCGGCCCCAGTGATGTACTGGGCCAAACACACTACCCTCTGTAGTGCCTTGCGGTTGGATGCCAAGACGTTGCCATACCAAGCAGTGATGCAGCCAGTCAAGAGGCTCTCAGTGATGTAGCTGTAGAACTGTTTGAGGATCTGAGGGCCCATGCCAACTCTTTTCAGCCTCCTGAGGGGGAAGAGGCATTGTCGTACCTTCTTCACAACTGTGTTGATGTGTGTGGACCATGATAGATCCTTAGCGATGTAGTAACCGATGAACTTGAAGCTCTCGACCCGCTCCACTACAGCCCCGACGATGTGGATGGAGGCGTGCTCGGCCCTCCATTTCCTGTAGTCCACGATCAGCTCCTTTGTCTTGCTGACGTTGGGGGAAAGGTTGTTGTCGTGCCACCACACTGCCAGGTCACTGACTTCCTCCCTACAGGCTGTCTCATCGTCGTCGGTGATCAGACCTAATACCGTTGTGTGGTTAGCAAACTTAATGATGGTGTTGGAGTTGTGCGCGGCCACGCAGTCGTAGGTGTTCAGGGAGTACAGGATGTCTTACCTTTTCAGCAGGTCGGTTTTGAATCCCTTAGCTAGCTAGTTATCTAGCAAGCTCTTTCCACTTTGTGAACGCAAATACGAGGTTCACTCTCGACACTGACATAAAAAGTAATTCCCATTCCTTACGTCTACAAAGGAAAAGGACATTTCCAGGATGTGTAAAAGTCTGGATAAAACGTATTAATAAAGTAATGACGCTTCAGATAAGTGGACAGTCCAGTACTCACTCTGTTTGCCTGCCCGAGAGCTAGCAGTGAGGGAGAAGGTGTCATGGTGCCTGGTTGCTTGTGCACAGCTTACCCCAGCAATACCCACACAACATGTTTAGGCAATACACATGTGCAAAATATGAAATTGGTTTGAAGGAAGCTACTTCAAGCTAGGCAAAGCAGCTAAATCTATGCTGACCCTGCCCATTAACAGTGACCTGCGAGAGATAACACTGCGCGCGTCAAGGATTTTAGGTGCTGAGTGTTAGGCTAGCAGGTAGGGTGATGTAGGGCGAGGTGCTGAGTGTTAGGCTAGCAGGTAGAGTGATGTAGGGCGAGGTGCTGTGTTAGGCTAGCAGGTAGAGTGATGTAGGACGAGGTGCTGAGTGTTAGGCTAGCAGGTAGAGTGATGTAGGGTGAGGTGCTGAGTGTTAGGCTAGCAGGTAGGGTGATGTAGGGTGAGGTGCTGAGTGTTAGGCTAGCAGGTAGAGTGATGTAGGGTGAGGTGCTGAGTGTTAGGCTAGCAGGTAGAGTGATGTAGGGTGAGGTGCTGAGTGTTAGGCTAGCAGGTAGAGTGATGTAGGGTGAGGTGCTGAGTGTTAGGCTAGCAGGTAGAGTGATGTAGGACGAGGTGCTGAGTGTTAGGCTAGCAGGTAGAGTGATGTAGGGTGAGGTGCTGAGTGTTAGGCTAGCAGGTAGAGTGATGTAGTACGATAGCCAGACCAGCCAGGACGGAGATAAGCGAGATCAGAGACAGCTAGGGCCTGTCTGAGCTCAGGATTTTATCTCCTCTCTTTTGATGTCGAATGTGGCTGGTGGAATAGCAGATCAAAGCCTGTTTCACAGCCTCCGTCTCACACAGCATCATTTACATATCTGTCAAATGTGCAATCATGGACAAGACTCAAAAACCCCGCTCTCGCATTCATTAATAAATGAATCTGACCAAAGACAAAGGTTAGGTGGAAGATAGAACTGGCCAGGGGTATTCACCACTGCTCATTAATTCTGTTTATTCTTTTAGTGTTGGTTATTGCTCCTGTCTCTTCAAACAGGGAAGCTTTCAATCCATTAGGAGACCCACAGGGATGCATTATTCAAAAGGAAATTGTCATTGCTGTGAGCAGCGTGTTTACTATAGCCTGTCTATTTACCATAGTAGCTCATGAAATATGGAACTGGTGGAAGGGGCGTTCATGCGTCATGTAAGCAGGAGAAGTGCCGTTGGACGTGATGTATGTATGAGAGGTTTCCTGTGCTGACTGCTGACTGCTGGTTGCCCGTGAGGAGGGACACGGAAGGTTCAGTCAAGGAGATTCCCTCCTCACAACTGCCAAGGTTTTACTCTCATATTCTCACTTCATCGCTGAAATTCACACTGACACTCTAAATGCATCTCAAGTAAAGGAAACATTTAGTTTATTTGGTCTAAAGCCTCCTAGTATCTGTAAGCCTTCATAGTATCTGTCCCTCTCAGTAAGGATCATTTTAGATGTCACCTTGAGATCCCCCAGTAATTAAAACAGAGGCTCTAAAACTGAGAACGTATTGACCGAGCCACTCTACTGAAGTGAATAGCTAATGGTGTCTGTTTGAGTGGATGTGAAATAGGGTTGTTTTTGCCCATATGAAGTAGCCCGCCCCAAAGATGAGCGATTGCGTTCTCCGTGAACTCCTGGGCTCACCGGTTGATTTAATTGAGTTGAATTCAACTTAAGCCAGGTAGGAATGGAGACAGAGGGAAAATCCATGCTGTTGATCTATAAAACCCATTAGGCCTTCGATCTGGATCATACGGCTTATTTTGCTGAGAAAAACCTGGTCACACTTCATACTTAGCTATCCCACAGGCCATTATTGGCCTATAGGGAGGGAGGAATCTTAGGGGACTATACCTTCTTACTGACCTGGGTTCAGCTACTCACATTTACTTCTGGAACTGCAAGATATAGAGTTTAGTAAGCTGTAATAACTCATTTTGCATGTTCATTTGGGTAAATGTATAGTCGTAAACTAGTGATATAATCGATATATTACTCAAAGTACCATTATTAACTATTACTTAGAAATACCATTAACTTGATAGTCAATGGTTTGATGGTTCATCACTTCTGTAACCGGAAGACTATCTCGATAGTCTCCTCTCTGGACAGCACAGTGAGCTCTAGCTTTAAGAGGAATGCACATCTAAGTGATACAAATGCAGGCGTTTCTATGTGAAACAAATGTCTCTGCAAATCATCCAAGAGTGTTAAATTGAAATAAAATAAAAACATGTTGTAATTCAATGATCAGCAGATGATTGGGGGCATCCCCAGCTGCCTGCCAACTGATACAGGGCTGAGGTGCCAAATCAACCTTAAAAACAGGCCTCGGCAGGATGGCTTATTTCCTAGTGTTGCTCTTTCTCAGTGCAACGTTAGCCTCACCATATGTACTGTACACACAGAGGCAGGGCAGCTAGCGCCCAGCCTCACACATCACTGTCTGCAGACTGCAGTCTCACAACCTCTCTGCCTGCCTCACAATGATATCTCCATGACTGCGTGGCATTTTTGTTGTGATTCCCACAGATGATATGTTGATTCTAGAAATGCTATGATTGGCCAATATTGTTCAAGGTTCCCCTGAGAAAATATGCTTAAAGGCACCAGATAAGAGATTGCAGGCAAAATTGTATTTTTATCTGCTACATTTTAATCCTGCCTTGTATTGTGACAGGAGGGGATGATAAGGGAAGGGAGGGAGGCTAAATTGATCCCATCCTGGGTTATTGATTTGGATTGCAGGCCAGTGTAGGGCTACATACTGTAACATACTGTGTGGTCTGCTACAGTATGGATGGAGAGCAGAGCAGGGATATACAGTTGAAGTCAGAAGATTACATACACTTAGGTTGGAGTCATTAAAACTTGTTTTCCAACCACTCCACAAATTTCTTGTTAACAAACTATAGTTTTGGCAAGTCGGTTAGGACATCTACTTTGTGCATGACACAAGTAATTTTTCTAACAATTGTTTACAGACAGATTATTTCACTTATAATTCACGGTATCACAATTCCAGTGGGTCAGAAGTTTACATACAAAAAGTTGACTGTGCCTTTAATCAGCTTGGAAAATTCCAGAAAATGATGTCATGGCTTTAGAAGCTTCTGATAGGCTAATTGACATCATTTGAGTCAATTGGAGGTGTACAAGTGGATGTATTTCAAGGCCTACCTTCAAACTCAGTGCCTCTTTGTTTGACATCATGGGAAAATCAAAAGAAATCAGCCAAGACCTCAGAAATAAATTGTAGACCTCCACAAGTCTGGTTCATCCTTGGGAGCAATTTCCAAACGCCTGAAGGTACCACGTTCATCTGTACAAACAATAGTATGCGAGTATAAACACCATGGGACCAAGTAGCTGTCATACCGCTCAGGAAGGAGATGCGTTCTGTCTCCTAGAAATGAATGTACTTTGGTGCAAAAAGTGCAAATCAATCCCAGAACAACAGCAAATGACCTTGTGAAGATGCTGGAGGAAACAGGTACAATAGTATCTATATCCACAGTAAAACAAGTCCTATATCGACATAACCTGAAAGACCGCTCAGCAATGAAGAAGCCACTGCTCCAAAACCGCCATAAAAAAGCCAGACTACGGTTTGCAACTGCACATGGGGACAAAGATCGTACTTTTTGGAGAAATGTCCTCTGGTCTGATTAAACAAAAATAGAACTGTTTGGCCATAATGACCATTGTTATGTTTGGAGGAAAAAGGGGAACGCTTGCAAGCCGAAGAACACCATCCCAACCGTGAAGCACGGGGGTGGCAGCATCATGCTGTGGGGGTGCTTTGCTGCAGGAGGGACTGGTGCACTTTACAAAATAGATGGCATCATGAGAAAGGAAAATTATGTGGATATATTGAAGCAACATCTCAAGACATCAGTCAGGAAGTTAAAGCTTGGTCGCAAATGGGTCTTCCAAATGGACAATGACGCCAAGCATACTTCCAAAGTTGTGGCAAAATGGCTTAAGGACAACAAAGTCAAGGTATTGGAGTGGCCATCACAAAGCCCTGACCTCAATCCTATCGAAAATGTGTGGGTAGAACTGAAAAAGCGTGTGGGAGCAAGGAGGCCTACAAACCTTACTCAGTTACACCAGCTCTGTCAGGAGGAATGGGCCAAAATTCACCCAACTTATTGTGGGAAGCTTTTGGAAGGCTACCCGAAACATTTGACCCAAGTTAAACAATTTAAAGGCAATGCTACCAAATACTAATTGAGTGTATGTAAACTTCTGACCCACTGTGATGAATGAAATAAAAGCTGAAATAAATCATTCTCTCTACTATTATTCTGACAATAAACATTCTTAAAATAAACTAACTGACCTAAAACAGGGACCTTTTGCTATGATTAAATGTCAGGAATTGTGAAAAACTGGGTGTAAATGTATTTGGCTAAGGTGTATGTAAACTTCCGACTTCAACTGTATATACTGTGGGCTTAAGCTCCAGCCTCTCTCCTCTAACAGAATGGTACACAGCCCTGTGTTATCTCACAGTTATTAAACCCATTCCAAGGCTAATTTCCCAGGGAGTTAAGTCAAAGCCCCATGCTCTTTCCAGCAAAATAAAAAAGCGAGCTGGCTACTGGAAAAGCCACGCTGACATGTTTGTCAAAGGATCTGACTGGGAGCTGTGCTTACTTTGGACTAAGCTCTGTACACACATTTCCTCCTACTCAGAGACCCGCTGGAATAGTACGGAGCTCTATGGAGACCCAGAGAGATCATCTCAACCATTATAACGTCTTAGCTAAAAGCTTTCTCCATTGATGATCATATAAATGATCAAAGATGTTCACCGAGGGTTTTCTGACAGTTCTGAAGCTGATTGAACTCTGTTTCAGTTTGTCGGCTCTTTGTGGACAGGAAAGAGTGATTAAGACTTCCGATTAGTCACAGGGAAACTTTTGAACAGTGGAAGTTCTCTGTCTGTCTCTGTTTGAATTGAGGCCCCTTTTTAAAAGCAGGAAGGAATGAACGTGGGCTAGATGTGAGGATGTGCTCTCTCTCTGAGTCCTGAGTGGCTCAGATACCCTTTCTTTGGGAGATGCACCTTTTGAAAATAATTCTGTTCACATAGATTTTCACGTTAACTGGCAAGAGTGAACTGTTACCAGAGAGGCTGTGATGACCAGAAAGGCTTTGGTCTGAGTAAATGTACTAAAATACAGAGTAAATATTTAACCATTTGGGCAGTGTGTGCATCTGTGTGAGTGTTGGTGAGTAAGCTATGTGTGATTGTGTATTTATGAGTTAGCGTTAGAGTATCTGTGCATGTGCAATTGTGTTACTTCTTGGTATATGTATGTTTGTGAGTGTCTTTGTATGTGTGTGCCTTTGTGCATGTGTGTTTCTTCCTGACGGGATCGACGCAGGCTGTGTGGGGTGTTATCTCCCTCTGCTGAGGGGTGACAGCTAATCACTGACCCTGACGATCACTGGGAGAGAGGTGGGGTGGGGCCGTCAGGCGGGAGGAGGGCAGGATGCTTGTGAAGTCCATTGGTTGAGTAACACGGAAGACTTGGATCTGGAATCTCCTCAGTCCAAACCCCTGGATTAGTGCTGGGGCCTGTCTGAGGCTGAGGCTGAAGCAGACAGCTCCCACCTGGCCCAGCCCGGCCCAGCTCAGCTTGGCTAATAACAGCCAGATCAGGAGAGATATATAGACTGCGATAGGGGAGCTAGTGACATGACTTTGGGACATTTCCTGATGAGCTGAATACATTTCCATGTTTACATACTCTGTCAGTGGCGCCTTTGATCTCCCTTCTGCCTGAGCTGCTCCAACATTCTCAGCCTCACTGAGAATATCTGCAGATTTGTGTTAACATAGAGTTGTGTGTTTCTGAGGGGAGAGAGTGAGGGGGAGAAGGAGGGAAGAAATGACGCCTTTCAAGAGGTGCCTTGTCAGGTGTAAAGAGATCAGAAATGATTACCTCACCATCTCATTAATCTCTGTAGACAACGACAATGCTAAATGCATTTGTAGATCATTTGCAGTGCTTGGTGGGATAAAGCATCTGTGATTCAGTGTGACGGCTTGTGTTGCATGTTGACACAGTGGAGATCACAGGGCTCGGGGAGCTGGGCTGTCATGAGCGGGGGTGCCGGTGTCATGAGATGGCAGGCTAGAGAGAGACAGGGAATCATGAGATGGCAGGCTGGAGAGAGACAGAGAGAGACAGGGAATCAGCCTGTATTTTCAGGAACAATGTGATGCTACTATGTCTCCTTTATCTGTCATCGCATTCAGCTTTTTATCATGTTCTGGGCTGAGCAACAACGAGACTAACAAAGAATGGAATCTGTGAGCAGAATATGAATTTAGTGGAAGGGTTATTCATTTTACAAAAGATAGCTACAAAATGTCCCTTAAAGCATTTGTTAAAGTAACTTTTGAGTGTTTCCAGATTTCTATGAAATATTACCTACAGTATAATTACTTACAATATGAGTGAAATATTTTCCTTCCAAAAAATTAACTATGTTAAAAAGCAGCTTTTCTGTGTTGGAATGGTGTGGGTGTACCCAAACAATATAATCGTGTGGGCGTATACTGGTCATTAAAAATATTCATGTGAGTAGACCGCTGATTGGCCAGCTCAATTTGAAGTGTTTTTTCTCCAATTTATGCTCTGGCCAGAAATACGAGTATAGGACGAGTCAACAAAATTATTTGGGTATGAAAAGTGAGATTTTCACTGGACAGTTACTTTAACAATGGGTTACATTTTATTCAAAGTTCCTTGACATTCACGGTCATTGGGGCCCTCATGAGTTTTAAGTAGTGGGATTTAAATCTCCCTTTAGAGCAAATTTACACAACAACATAACACACCACCAAGCAGGCAGTGAGCCCCATGGCCTGTGGCTCCTGGCCCGTCTGGTGCAATCTACTATGGTGATGTATAGTCTTCAGACTGATTGGCAGGTCTCCCGGTGTGTGTGTGTGCTGGATGTCGTGCTGAGCCCGCCACATAGAGAGGCCCTCCTCTGCCTGCAGTTGCACACCTCCCACTGAGTCCCCAAACTTGTGCTCCCTCTGATTGACTCTGTTCCCCAGGGCCCAGGCAGACAGACACCACAGCCCCTGACTGCAGGCTAGAGCCCTAACAAGACAGAGCTTGATTGGGACAACCTCACTCAGTCACTCAGTCACTCACCACCAACCACCTACAGTTATAGTTTACTCTGAGCTGAGGCAGACATACAGGGCATGAGCAGAGCTATGGGAATGATTTACTGATGGGTCTTTGGATAATTTTAAACTCTTATTTCTCAAAATGAGTATTTGCCATTCTGAAAAGGCTGAGCAGAGTGTGGAAATATATTATTATACCTTTCTATACCATCAAAGGACTTATTAATGTCTTTTGTCCTTGAGCTGTCATTGTTATTTCAAATTTTCTGTCTTCAATAAGAGAAAATGGACAATGCAACAGTATTGGAATTGGCTTCTGAATGAATAACAGAATATTACATTCACAGTGTAACAACAATGGGTCTATTCAAAATCTCTCTTTGCATGCACATAATCTTTGTGTTCGTCTAATATTGCGTTCGCTGTACAAAGAGTGGGATACAAAAACACATTTAAACCCCTAGCCTTGGGTGGTTTGTTGAACATTTCTCGTTCCTCCTGCATCTTTCTGTGGCTTCATAATGTGAATGTATAAATTGGGGCTGAAATGACATTTTGCAGACCTGTAACATATCCGCTCGGTTGTCATCAGCTAGCATGAGAATTCTAATGTTGTTGTGGTAATTTGGAGCGGGGAAATTTGGGGCGAGGGAGGGAGGGGAAAGTGGGGAAGGTCTCTTTCCAAACAGAGACCTTGCTGTGGGAGGCGGGATCCTTATGAAGGGCCGATCAGGCACCATGGGTAGCCTTCAGCATGATGATAAATTACCTGCTTGTCTGGCTCAGCTCAGAGAGGATGGCACGGGACCCAGGCCTCCCGCTCATCAGAGAGAGAGAGGAGCACGACTCACCCTCAGCTCACAGTACAGCGCAGGGATGGGGACGGCATCAACCATCAGCCCACTGACATGATGTCCTGTCATTCATACACCTGTTTATATACAGCGATATAGACTAAATCCAATAGCATACCTCCCTGAGCTAAATGCCATACATGGTATTATCTATATTCATAATACATCGATAAAACAAACACACCCTATAAACCTCTACAGTTCAGGTATGACTGCTGGCTCAGGTGGGGATATTATAATTATTTATATAGTATATATTCACTCACCTCTTTGAATAGGTGAATAACCAACACAATCAAAAATTGGCTCTGGTGTGTTAGGTGAGGGACTATGAAAAAGGACTGGTAAATATACAGCAGCACATTGTTTCAGTTGGTACCAGAAGCTCTCTGTCAGTTGGTACCAGAGGCTCTCTGTCTTACATGTAGCCTGTAGGACAACTGTAGAGGATGTGACCTCAGGTAAATCCTCTGTGTCCTGTTTATCATTCCCTTCCTCTGTACATGTGCCTGGTAGGCAGGGTTACAGTGGGGTGTAGAGCTAGGATAGGATGCGACTATCTGTATCAGTGGAGATGTTTTTGGCATCTCTCTCTATCAATGTATCTTATAGTGGGCTATTCTGAGGCTGTGTTGTGTGTGTTGTGTGTGTGTGTCCATGCGTCCGTCAGGCATGTGTGTGCCTCAACTCTGCCCTGCACTAATGGCAGCTGGCATGGGGCCAGCATCAGAGGGGAGGTAATTAGAGTCCAGAGGTTTGGGGAATGAGCAACAATCCCCCCAATCTCACTACTAACAGATGTGTGTTTGATCTGTTAACAAACCTCACTTCCGCTCTCCCCTACGGATCACTAGCCGGCCTAAGAAATGGGGGGGGGGGGGTAAACACAGTCGATTTCTGGTGTGGACTTGGTAATATGCGAGACAGAGAAAATGGACTGGGGGAATTAAGAGAAGATGCAAAGTGAAAAAGCCTGGGGAAAGAGAGCTGGGCCGGTTGCGGCTCAGTTCAAATCATTACTATGATTTGCTCCTGGGTGATTCAACAGTGTTTGGGATGCAGCACGTTCTCTGTCTTTAATCCCCAGAATTATTCAAATAGAGAGAAGAGACCAGGAAATTGGAGGCTATTCACAGACTGCTTTGAACCAGGAGTCGGAAGTGAGAATGTGTTTCATTCACTGAGTAACATGAGGCTCTGTGTAACCTTGAACTGCCCTCTAAATAGAGCCAGACAAAGTAGGAGTGTAATGCCTCATTATTACACCAAATACTATGGAAGCCTTTCTCTATTGTGTTACAGTATTACATGTTTCTGATGGAAATAATTCCTTAGGATAAGGAACAGCTTTTCAAATTCCACCTAAAGCTCTAAGAAAGAGAGAATACTCCTGCAAGCAGGGATAGTATTCAGTGTAAAGTGTGAAGAATGTCTAGTGCCTACTCCTGCATTTGCAATGGCGTTAGGTTAGAATAAACGTTGTCTCACTAGAGAAAGAGAGAGATTTAAAGCTCCCACCTCATCTTTCTTCTCCGGCTGCCTCTGACCTTTCCCTCCCCATCCCTTTATTTTAATCGTCTCCAGGAGCCCTATGGAGTGATTGTGTGTTCTTCTCCAGTGGGCCAGCTCCCAGTGGTCCCCCCTCCTACAATCCCACCTTTGTATTCACGCTTCAGTTCCCCCCCCCCCCCCCCCTTATTGTTCTGCTTTATAACTCTGGGAAACCAGCATCACTCAAGTATATTAGCTGGAGCCTACTACTGTCTCTGAGATCGCTTCTCTGAGCCATATTAAAGACTCCCCAGACAAAACTGTCTGTCATGTTAATCCAAGCTTTAATAAATAGAGGGATGTGTAACTGTATTCAAATTGTTGCTCCTGCATTTATGCTGACAAAGAGAGACAAGCTATCAAGAATGACAGACGACAGCGTTTTGCATGAAAGAGAGGGAGAAAAAAACAGGTTCGATTGGCATTCATTCATTCCCATTGTGACGAGAAATGTCATATTATTGAAATGGCCTTTAAAAGAACTTAAGCCTAATCTAAGTTAAACACTGCAGGTGGCTGGGATATTGGGGGATATTGGCAGCTGTAATTGAATTGAATGCTTTTCAACCGAAGCCTCTAAAGCATTTTATCCATATCATACACCTATAGATAACACAGAAACAATGTCCAGCTCAGCTGGGAGGACCAAGCTTTTGTTCATTGGATGTGTGTACATCAGACCACGCTATCTTGAACATTATTATTCATGAAAAGCGAAATAGTGTTATCACATTTTATTTTCCAGTTGGTTATTCAGAGAACGTGTGCATCACAACGTTAATAGGGATATCATACTGTTAGTTCACACAGAGACACAGACAACAGCCTAGCGGCAGAGCAGAGAAACTATTGCATCCCTGAGGAGCATTCTCACTGGTAACAAAGAGGGAATTGAAGTGGAGCTCCCTGCTTCATGGCCATCACCTAGTTTCACAGCTTGGGAAGAAAGAGCAAAGATACAATTACTTTTTTTGTATTACTCTGACTTGGTTTCTTACACCCTGCCTCTTTGGTTAGCCATCGATCGGCTTCAAGAAATGGAAATCTAGTTAAACCAGCCTTTCAAAACCAGAGGAGGGCTGCTGAATTATATAATACAAACAGTGCAAATCCTCATTTAATAAAGGAGAGAGGGAGGGAGAGAGGAGAGGAAAACAGCAACCTTGGTCGTCATCTCCAGAACATGTTTTTGCCTGCTGTTGCTCTCGGTCTAAATGAAAACTGACATATTTTTTTAAAATTTTAAAATTTTAAAATTTTTAAATTTACATATTTATATTTATTTTAAATTAACATGATTGTGGGCCTGCCAGTGTCAGGAGGATCTTATTTACATACCAATTAGCAGATTTACTAACCACCTTTTCTACTGATTAATATAATCACCATATACACAAGCATACATATGAGAGAGATGGAGGGAAGAGGATTGTGAGACTGCCGTGAAATTCATATGTCTGCTAAAGAGAAAGCTGATTGCCTTGCCTTGGCAAGGGGAAAAAGGGATCACTTTAAGTAAGTCCTCCATGTTAAACAGTTACCTCCAGGGCACAGGGATTTCTCACCTCTCCAATTACTATTTGAGCTGGAAAGCACAATATTTCCCAGCCTGTCTGGTTCTTTCTCATGAGGGAGGGGCCAGGGCTCGATCGGCTGTTACGCGGAGGTGGCTCGCAGGCATACTCCATTCTGACAGAAAGAGGAGAGGAGGCTCTCTGCTCGAGTGTGGTGGAGGGGGAACGGGCTGCCTGGCTGGCGCAATGAAGCCCTATTAATAAAATGACTCCGTAATGCACAGTTCCCCGCAGCCTGGCACAGGAACAGAGAGAGGGATTGATGGACGGGGCCTAGTCATCCTAGTTCCCCCTCCCTGCATACTTAGCTAACTGCATGGACTACTCCTCTCCCAGCCCAAGGCCAGGCACCAGCACACAGGTCTGACTGAGACAGAGCTAGGCTCGGGGAGGACTCTGAACTGAAGACATCGTTCCATCAAAGTAGTAATGCAGCCTGCCTGACTTGCTCTCTGTGTCAGTCCATTGGTCAGACTCGCCAATTGTGCATATTTGTCGTGCTAATGGCTTTGCTCAGTGCTGCAGGAGGATCTGTTGAAGCCATCGCCGTGGCGCTCGGAGGCGTTCTATGACACACAAAGGTCCCTGTTAGAATATGCATAATTTCGCATCGCCATAGCGACATCCTTGGATGCAGAGCGTGGGACCTCATAAATATTTAATTCTGAAGGATTTTTGGAATTGTCTTCCTCAAGTGTTTTTCTTTAGCCATTTTGATAATGTCAACATAAGAAAAAATAAGTGACATAGCCTTATTTGAGACATATAGCCTGTACTGTATAATTATACTGTATGATTCTGGTTGAATAATGAAGGTTGACTGAATATTTTATAGTCTTGCAGTATATAGCATTTTCTTCTGCCACCTGTGTCTAAGTAATGGAGCTCAAAATGTAAATGAAATACATATCAATTGACTATCACTCAGGCAATTCATTGTTGATTGTTCCTCTGGTCAAAGCACAGCTTTAGACACCAAATGCACAGGGGCCTCCCGAGTGGTGCCGTGGTCTAAGGCACTGCATCGCAGTGCTAGCTGTGCCACTAGAGATCCTGGTTCGAGTCCGCGACCGGGAGACCCATAGGGCGGCACACAATTGGCCCAGCGTCGTCCAGGTTAGGGGAGGGTTTGGCCGGCAGGGATGTTCTTGTCCCATCGCGCACTAGCGACTCCTGTGGCGGGCCGGGCGCAGTGCACGCTGACACAGTCGCCCGGTGTTTCCTCCGACACATTGGTGCAGCCTATACTGTATATACTGAATTCCCACCAACGCAGGCTATACAGCTGGCTTCCGGGTTAAGTGGGCATTCCAATTTGCCAGAGAAAAAAGGGGGTAAAATAAAAACTATTAATAACACCAAATGCACTTTATATGCACTGGATACCCTTTTGCCTGGCTCACAACACTCACTTTTAGCATTATGAAGGAATATCATGCTTATAGGCTGTGTATATTACAGGTTACTGATATGTGTCATCATGACCAGGTAAGTGTGAAGGGGTTGAGGTGTAGGACAATGGACTGCAGTGAGGGCCATCTAAGCTGCAGGTCATTTACCGTTTCTTTTTTTACTGGGGAGAAAGTGATCCCATGAAGTGATGCTTTCCAGTATGACCAACACAGATTAGTCTAGACAGTACAGTAAGTCAAGATGTCTGAACACTCTATTGAACGACTGCCTCCCAGCCTAAGGGGGTCAGGAGAATTCTAGCAGCCCTGGTTCAGGTTCCAGGTTCCAGGTTCCTTACATACCAGTAGTTGTGTGTGGACTGGATCTCCTACTCTACTCCGCTAAGGGACACAGTGGGCGACTTTGCTGCCTGAGTGGAGTAAAGTTATATTGGCCTGCTCTCCTGTGCCTGGTCACTATGAGACAACCCAACTGTCTTCATGGTGTCCCTGTACTGAAGGGGAGGAGGGGGTGTACTGAAGTTGTTTTGTGTCAGACATTTTGGGTTTCTCTCTTACCTCCCTCACTGCTGTGTAATTTCAAGGGTTTCTTGGAAGTGAAGATTGGCCTGCTGCTCCGTTAGAGCACTACTAGTAAAACCACTGGAGTGTGCATGCTGCACATTGCAGGGAGAAGAGCCGAGAGACAGCGATATTCATTTTCTCTGTAAAACAATTAATTGAGAGGGTTGTCACAAACTTGTCCAGGGTCATTGAAGCAGATATTTACACTTTGTTCATTGAGAGCATTGTAAAATAATATGAGTCTTGTAAAAAAATTTGAAAAAAATGTGAAAGAAGACCCATAGTACTTCAGAGTCATTGACAGCGTGTTCAGTTACAGTGCAAGTATAGTATTCAATATAGTAAAAGTATAGTAAAAGACCCCTAGACTTTTTCCACATGTTGTTACGTTACAGCCTTATTCTAAAATAGATTAAATGTTTTTTCCCCCTCGTCAGTCTACACGCAATACCCCATAATGACGAAGCAAAAACGGGTTTTTAGAAATTTTTGCAAATGTAAAAAAACTAACAAACTGAAATATCACATTTACATAAGTATTCAGACCCTTTACTCTGTACTTTGTTGAAGCACCTTTGGCAGCGATTACAGCCTCAAGGATTCTTGGGTATGACGCTACAAGCTTGGCACACCTGTATTTGGGGAGTTTCTCCCATTCTTCTCTGCAGAACCTCTCAAGCTCTGTCAGGTTGGATGGGGAGTGTCTCTGCACAGCTATTTTCAGGTCTCTCCAGAGATGTTAGATCGGGTTCAAGTCCGGGCTCTGGCTGGGCCACTCAAGGACATTCAGAGACTTGAACCGAAGCCACTCCTGCGTTGTCTTGGCTGTGTGCTTAGGGTCGTTGTCCTGTTGGAAGGTGAACCTTCACCCCAGTCTGAGGTCCTGAGCACTCTGGAGCAGGTTTTCATAAAGGATCTCTCTGTACTTTGCTCCCAGTCCATGCTGTTGAAAAACATCCCCACAGCATGATGCTGCCACCACCATGCTTCACCGTAGAGATGGTGCCAGGTTTCCTCCAGACGTGACGATTGGCATTCAGGCCAAAGAGTTCAATCTTGGTTCATCAGACCAGAGAATCTTGTTTCTCATGGTCTGAGTCCTTTAGGTACCTTTTGGCAAACTCCAAGTGGGCTGTCATGTGCCTTTTACTGAGGAGTGGCTTCCGTCTGGCCACTCTATCATAAAGGCCTTATTGGTGGAGTGCTGCAGAGATGGTTGTCCTTCTGGAAGGTTCTCCCAACTCCACAGAGGAACTCTGGAGCTCTGTAAGAGTGACCATCTGGTTCTTGGTCACCTCCCTGACCAAGGCCCTTCTCCCCCGATTGCTCAGTTTGGCCGGGCGGCCAGCTTTAGGAAGAGTCTTGATGGTTCCAAACTTGCTGCAGAAATTTTTTGGTACCCTTCCCCAGATCTGTGCCTCGACACAATCCTGTCTCGGAGATCTAAGGACAATTCCTTCGACCTCATGGCTTGGTTTTTGCTCTGACATGCACTGTCAACTGTGGGACCTTATGTAAACAGGTGTGTGCCTTTCCAAATCATGTCCAATCAATTGAATTTACCACAGGTGGACTCCAATCAAGTTGTAGAAACATCTCAAGGATGATCAATGGAAACAGGATGCACCTTTCTAAAAACCTGTTTTTGCTTTGTCATTATGGGGTATTGTGTGTAGATTGATGAGGATTAATTTATTTTGAATCCATTTTAGAATACGGCTGTAACGTAACAAAATGTGGAAAAAGTCAAGGGGTCTGAATACTTTCCGAAGGCACCGTGACCATTCTGTGGCCCAGAGCAGTAGTAGTCTACACTCTGCCTCCCCTCATGACTAAACAAACATATCAATCTCAGGACTCAGCGTCTCCTTCACAACAACAGAATCTTTCCCTTGGATTCCCTACAGGCTTCTTCTTTCCCTCTTTTTCCTCTGGCCTCTGGAAGTCCACGTTTCACAGGGACACTGACTGGGCCTTGACGTAGACCTGAAGGGATTCAAAATAGTCACATACAAATCATCCCCCCATTGTGTTGCAGCAGAGACTTCACTGTGTTCCAGTCCTAGTGGACAGTGAGCTATGGTGTTCTTAGCCCCAGATCCCGGGGAAGCTCCTCTGATGCCTCTATGGTGTTCTTAGCCCCTGATCCCGGGGAAGCTCCTCTGATGCCTCTATGGTGTTCTTAGCCCCTGATCCCGGGGAAGCTCCTCTGATGCCTCTATGGTGTTCTTAGCCCCTGATCCCGGGGAAGCTCCTCTGATGCCTCTATGGTGTTCTTAGCCCCTGATCCTGGGGAAGCTCCTCTGATGCCTCTATGGTGTTCTTAGCCCCTGATCCCGGGGAAGCTCCTCTGATGCCTCTTTGTTTTGTGCTAAATGTAAATAATGGGGAGAATGCCGCTGATCTAAACTGCTGTCATAATGCATTTCCTTAGCCCTTAAATATCCCCCTATCTCTGCCGCTTTTTCAGGCCAAAAACGCTACGTCTCTGTGCTTATTGATGCTTCTGTCCTTGGATAAATAATTCAAATTGGCTGCTGTTTGAATTATTTATCCGAGGACAGAAGCATCAATAAGCACAGAGACATGTACCACAGAGACTGACTGGGCGTTTTTGTAATGTTTTTCATACTTATGGATTTAGTTGATGCATTGGCCCGGGTGGAAAGGTTGTCCAGGAGTGGACGTTTAGCATCATATTATCTGACAGGAACAGGATAAGCCTTCCCCCAGGGGTCCTGGGATCTAAACAAGGGTTTGATTACCTTCCTTTTGTGTGTTTCCTGCTTAGACTGCAAACCTCCTCCACCTGAGTCAATCTGCATTCCCCAACACTCTCAACCCATCTTGTCCTCAAGTTCAACCTCTACAGGAATTTAGTAAATCACCCTAGCTAGCACAAGCTCTATATTCAACTTAAATACAAGAATGAGGCTGGTAACGGTTGCCATTCTAACTTCTTCTTGGTGGGAAGTGTTGCAGTAATTCAATGAATACGTGTTTTCATGAGCCTTAGTTATTAAAGTGAACTAGAATCTTTGATTCTTGGCCCCAGACTGCCTTTGTAGAGTGTGGTGCTCTTTCTGGGTGGACACAAAGCCAGAGGATTGCAGTGCTCCAGCCTATAGCTAGCCTACCACACACTGAAGAAATAGACTGGGGCTCTTTTCTTCATTGTCACAAAAGGCCAGCCACTCCACTGGGGTCCCCACTCCCCTTTTACATAGTGATAAGATTCATTATCCTTTGAACCTTTATTTTCACCCAGCCAGGAGAAAGGAAAGTGTGAGAGAGAGGAGGAGGAAGGTAGAGAGAGAAAGAAAGAGAGATTTCTCCTTCCCTGGAGTGAGACTGAGCTTCACATCTGCATGGAGGGGTTTTGTGTGAGCAGTGAAGAGGTCCTTAACCTTCTATCAGATAGAGCCATAAAGTTATGCTCTGCCTGAATGGCTGCATTGAAAAGCCCTGAAGCAGAGGAGAAACACCCCATCACTGCTGAACTTGTGTCCTGCGTTGAATAAGCTGCCTGACAAACCTGTGCAGTGTCAAAATAACAGACAGACACACGGCTATCTTAACATCACTGAACGTGGGAAGCCTATAATACACTGCATTGATAGCCTATAGGCCTCTTCATTTTACAAAGCTATGCTAGTATTTAATAATAATATGCCATTTAGCAGACGCTTTTATCCAAAGCGACTTATAGTCATGCGTGCATACATTTTTTTGTGTATGGGTGGTCCCGGGGATCGAACCCCCTACCTTGGCGTTACAAGCGCCGTGCTCTACCAGCTGAGCTACAGAGGACCACTATTTCCAATGGGCATTTGTACTTAAGCAAAAAGGCACAAGAGGCAGTGCTGTATCATGAATACAATGTTGCTACAGACGCGACCCAATCGTTAATTATTTTTGCATAGTTGCTATTCAAATGGACTGGTCGTCCGTTTTAAACAAAATGGTTGCTATGCAGGCTTGATAACGTTCTTGTCACTTGCTAGCTAGCTAGCCAACGTCAAACATTGAACCTGGAATGACAGTACACTAGCTGCATTTTCATTTGTTTGAGCTTTTTTTTCTATTGGCATTTACTTGGAAATGTCCATGATAATGACATTGATGCGTGATTTTGACTTGCTCAGAAAAAGTTGTCTCATCTCGTCTGGGTACCGTTCACTCTATGTATGGTACTACAGAGATCGAAATTCAAAAGTGAAACATTGTTTCTGAGGTCGGACAAGCAGACAGCGAGGCTTATATTAACCCCCGCCCGACATTTACATATTTTTTTCATACCGGCCCCCCGTGGGAATCGAACCCACAACCCTGGCGTTGCAAGCGCCATGCTCTACCAACTGAGCTACACGGGGCTACGTACCAAACTAAATATACCAAACTAAATGTTAGGCTGGAAGCAAGAGTAAATAATATGCTAGTTGAGATAAATACAAGAGATGATTCGGACAGCAACATAAACATGATATTCGTATGGAGGCACAGTGATAATTATCAGATGGAGCTGTTAGCAGGGATAGGTATGTCTGTGACGGCCAATACAACACTGCTTGAAATGCTGCTCATCCAATCAGCATCCAGGATCCAAACAACCAGTTTTATAATAGACATTATAAACCGGGTGGTTTGAGCCCTGAATGCTGATTGGCTGAAAGCCATGGTATGTCAGACCGTATACCACGGGTATGACAAAAATGTTTTATTTACTGGTCTAATTACATTGGTAACCAGTTTATAATAGCAATAAGACACCTCAGGGGTTTGTGGTATATGGCCAATATACCACAGCTAACGGCTGTATCCAGGCACTCCGCGTTGTGTCGTGCGTAAGAACAGCCCTTAGCCATGGTATATTGGCTACATACCACACCTCCTCGGGCCTTATTGCTTAATTATATAAGCCTCAGGGCACATACTAGTATTTACAAGTGTACTGTAGGCTGTATATTATTTGTAGGAAATGTGTTTTGCAGGGCTGTTGTGTTCTTGGGAATTGGATGACTATAGGTGTGAAAATAGCAAATCCTAGGCAATAATATATGCCAATTAATAGACGCTTTTATCCAAAGCAACTTATAGTCATGTGTACATACATTTTACATACAGTGGGGAAAAAAAGTATTTAGTCAGTCACCAATTGTGCAAGTTCTCCCACTTAAAAAGATGAGAAAGGCCTGTAATTTTCATCATAGGTACACGTCAACTATGACAGACAAAATGAGAAGAAAAAAATCCAGAAAATCACATGGTAGGATTTTTAATGAATTTATTTGCAAATTATGGTGGAAAATAAGTATTTGGTCAATAACAAAAGTTTCTCAATACTTTGTTACAGTGGGGGAAAAAAGTATTTAGTCAGCCACCAATTGTGCAAGTTCTCCCACTTAAAAAGATGAGAGAGGCCTGTAATTTTCATCATAGGTACACGTCAACTATGACAGACAAATGGAGAATTTTTTTTCTCCAGAAAATCACATTGTAGGATTTCTAATGAATTTATTTGCAAATTATGGTGCAAAATAATAAGTATTTGGTCACCTACAAACAAGCAAGATTTCTGGCTCTCACAGACCTGTAACTTCTTTTTTAAGAGGCTCCTCTGTCCTCCACTCGAGATCTGCATGGAGGAATGGGCCAAAATACCAGCAACAGTGTGTGAAAACCTTGTGAAGACTTACAGAAAACGTTTGACCTGTGTCATTGCCAACAAAGGGTATATAACAAAGTATTGAGAAACTTTTGTTATTGACCAAATACTTATTTTCCACCATAATTTGCAAATAAATTCATAAAAAATCCTACAATGTGATTTTCTGGATTATTTTTTCTCATTTTGTCTGTCATAGTTGACGTGTACCTATGATGAAAATTACAGGCCTCTCTCATATTTTTAAGTGGGAGAACTTGCACAATTGGTGGCTGACTAAATACTTTTTTCCCCCACTGTATATACCCTTTGTTGGCAATGACACAGGTCAAACGTTTTCTGTAAGTCTTCACAAGGTTTTCACACACTGTTGCTGGTATTTTGGCCCATTCCTCCATGCAGATCTCCTCTATGCAGTGATGTTTTGGGGCTGTCGCTGGGCAACACAGACTTTCAACTCCCTCCAAAGATTTTCTATGTGGTTGAGATCTGGAGACTGGCTAGGCCACTCCAGGACCTTGAAATGCTTCTTACGAAGCCACTCCTTCGTTGCCCGGGCGGTGTGTTTGGGATCATTGTCATGCTGAAAGACCCAGCCACGTTTCATCTTCAATAACCTTGCTGATGGAAGGAGGTTTTCACTCAAAATATCACAATACATGGCCCCATTCATTCTTTCCTTTACACGGATCAGTCGTCCTGGTCCCTTTGCAGAAAAACAGCCCCAAAGCATGATGTTTCCACCCCCATGCTTCACAGTAGGTATGGTGTTCTTTGGATGCAACTCAGCATTCTTTGTCCTCCAAACACGACAAGTTGAGTTTTTACCAAAAAGTTCTATTTTGGTTTCATCTGACCATATGACATTCTCCCAATCCTCTTCTGGATCATCCAAATGAACTCTAGCAAACTTCAGATGGGCCTGGACATGTACTGGCTTAAGCAGGGGGACACGTCTGGCACTGCAGGATTTGAGTCCCTGGCGGCGTAATGTGTTACTGATGGTAGGCTTTGTTACTTTGGTCCCAGCTCTCTGCAGGTCATTCACTAGGTCCCCCCGTGTGGTTCTGGGATTTTTGCTCACTGTTCCTGTGATCATTTTGACCCCACGGGGTGAGATCTTGCGTGGAGCCCCAGATCGAGGGAGATTATCAGTGGTCTTGTATGTCTTCCATTTCCTAATAATTGCTCCCACAGTTGATTTCTTCAAACCAAGCTGCTTACCTATTGCAGATTCAGTCTTCCCAGCCTGGTGCAGGTCTACAATTTTGTTTCTGGTGTCCTTTGACAGCTCTTTGGTCTTGGCCATAGTGGAGTTTGGAGTGTGACTGTTTGAGGTTGTGGACAGGTGTCTTTTATACTGATAACAAGTTCAAACAGGTGCCATTAATACAGGTAACGAGTGGAGGACAGAGGAGCCTCTTAAAGAAGAAGTTACAGGTCTGTGAGAGCCAGAAATCTTGCTTGTTTGTAGGTGACCAAATACTTATTTTCCACCATAATTTGCAAATAAATTCATTAAAAATCCTACAATGTGATTTTCTGGAGAAAAAAAATCTCAATTTGTCTGTCATAGTTGACGTGTACCTATGATGAAAATTACAGGCCTCTCTCATCTTTTTAAGTGGGAGAACTTGCACAATTGGTGGCTGACTAAATACTTTTTTCCCCCACTGTATGGGTGGTCCCAGGAATCAAACCCACTACCCTGGCCTTACAAGCGCCATGCTCTACCAACTGAGCTACAAAGGACCACAAAGGACCAATGAGATATCATCCAATTGCCTATTTACCAACAAATAAATGAGACCGTATGAATGACATACTACAGAGCTAAACAGGTGGTTTAGGTCCATGTCCATTTGGAGGTGGTCATAGTACAGCAGGCCTAGCAGGTGTGTGGTAGAGAGCTGCAGTAGACTAGTGCCTAGATCATGTGGCAGGTTTGCAGCATGGCAGTAGGGTGGCAGCAGCAGTGTGGCAGGGCCTGGCAGAGCTCCTCTTTATCCAGTCAGGCAGTTCCATCTGAGCCAGACCCCTGCTCCTCTCTTCCCATCTCTTCCCTCGCTCCCCATGGCCCTCCCCGCGTTCCCGCTCTACCAGCCAGAACGGCCACCCTCCCACCGCGCACCCCCCACCCCCACCCCCACCGGACCGGACCACACCACACCACGCTGCCAAAGCCTCCCCAGGACCCAGCCTGCTCCGCTCCACACCGCACGTTACTTAGCGACCGTAACCGGGGAATGTGTGGTGAGCGGTGACATTGAGATGCCTGGCCTTATCTCCCCCTCTGTGATTTTTGTCTGGTGCTGTTTTTTTTCCCCGTCTCTCTTTTGTATTGTTCTCTCAACAAGAAACCACAATGAAAATGAGGGTGCTTAAATTCAATGTTTTTTAACCACTTCTTCTGAATTATAGGGAACAGATTTCTGTCTTCCAATCTGTCGTGAGATGTGTGAGGATAAACATTTGCCGTCTGTCTCTCTCTGTGCGGCTTTATTGAAGGACATGATGAGAGTTGATATCATGATGGATCCTGCTACTGCCTGGTGGCTGGTGGCAGAGCAGAGCAGAGGAGGCTGGGGTTGGTTGGTGCAGTGAGGTGTGTCTGCCTGGTTGGCTCAAACTGTCTATGGTTCCCTGAGATAGACTGTCCATTGTCCCACATTGAAGGATACACACTCTTTAACCTCTTTACCCATCTTTGCATCTTTTCCACAGTACAGAAGTAATCTCCAATGTATGTCTCTTCCATGTGTTTCCTATCTGCCCTCAGACTAATGTCTGTTTACCTCTTTTGTCTTTCAGGTAGAAGACGCCATGCTCATGTTTGATAAAACTACTAACAGACATAGAGGTAAGTCCACCATCTGTATATTATCATTTCTTGTGTTTTTCTTTTACGTGTATTCATGTGACAGAAAATAGCACATTTCTGTTGCATTTTCCCTTGTTAAACAACACTGGGTGATTAATTTCACAAGGTGCCAACCTATTACAGTGCTTATCCAGACACTGGAAACATCCTTTCAAAATCAATAGAGTGCTATTTAAAACCTATGACAGGCTAAGGTGTGACTGATGTTACAGGCGGTGGCGGTGGTAGGTGTTGTGTAGAGACACGCATGGGCTCTTCCTTCTCTCTGGGTGTATGTAGGGAGTTATGGAGCCAGCCGTGGGTGCTGCCTGCCTGCCTGCCTCTAGCACTACCGCTCGCTGCGCTGGGAGATAACAGCAGAGATAAGGCCCAGAAGCAGCGCTGCCTTTATCTCTCTCTTATCTGCTCTTTATCTGGGATTAGGGGGAGGCTTCTCTCTAAAGCAGAGGACTTTCCAAAGACAGACTGTCTCCATCTCCCTCTCCCTGCAGTACAATTGCACCATCGCCACAGCCAGAACCGCTAACCAATTGCAGGCTAAAAGACACTAAAAGACCTGATATACAGCTGCCAGACAGACAGACACTGGTCCACAGTGATGTGCAGCAATGCTGATGTGATGGATATTGACTGGTGACTGAAGAAACCACAGTAGTGCAGCCATTATAAGGCCCAGTTAGCTGTCCCTCCACCTGTTACGTTAGCCTGCTAGATGGCTGCTTGTTAGCACTTCCCTCCTCTCCTCTCAGAGAGAAGTGTGTGTCGTCCAGCTGCTGACAGGCGTTTCCTCTCCTCCTCATATACACACTGAGGCCAGACACTTCCCCTCTGTCTCTCACACTACCCAGCCTTTCTCCAAATAGTCACATCACTAACACGATCTCCTCAGCATTGGAGCAGACCTCTCTTTGAAAGTGTTGCCCAACCACATCAGCAGATGTAGAGCTTTACTCAGGATTGATGCGTAAATGTTGGATAGCTTTTTTGTGCTATTCTGTGTGTGTTCGCACATTTGTGCATGTGTGTGTCTCTGTGCGTTAGTGATAAGTAGAGAAATAAGTATTTGATCCCCTGCTGATTTTGTACGTTTGCCCACTGACAAAGAAATGATCAGTCTATAATTTGAATAGTAGGTTTATTTGAACAGTGAGAGACAGAATTACAACAAAAAAATCCAGGAAAACACATTTCAAAAATGTTATAAATTGATTTGCATTTTAATGAGGGAAATAAGTATTTGAACCCCTCTCAATCAGAAAGATTTCTGGCTCCCAGGTGTCTTTTATACAGGTAACGAGCTGAGATCAGGAGCACACTCTTAAAGGGAGTGCTCCTAATCTCAGTTTGTTACCTGTATAAAAGACACCTGTCCACAGAAGCAATCAATCAATCAGATTCCAAACTCTCCACCATGGCCAAGACCAAAGAGCTCTCCAAGGATGTCAGGGACAAGATTGTAGACATACACAAGGCTGGAATGGGCTACAAGACCATCGCCAAGCAGCTTGGTGAGAAGGTGACAACAGTTGGTGCGATTATTCGCAAATGGAAGAAACACCAAAGAACTGTCAATCTCCCTCGGCCTGGGGATCCATGCAAGATCTCACCTCGTGGAGTTGCAATGATCATGAGAACGGTGAGGAATCAGCCCAGAACTACACGGGAGGATCTTGTCAATGATCTCAAGGCAGCTGGGACCATAGTCACCAAGAAAACTATTGGTAACACACTACGCCGTGAAGGACTGAAATCCTGCAGCGCCCGCAAGGTCCCCCTGCTCAAGAAAGCACATATACAGGCCCTTCTGAAGTTTGCCAATGAACATCTGAATGATTCAGAGGAGAACTGGGTGAAAGTGTTGTGGTCAGATGAGACCAAAATTGTGCTCTTTGTCATCAACTCATCTCGCCGTGTTTGGAGGAGGAGGAATGCTGCCTATGACCCCAAGAACACCATCCCCATCGTCAAACATGGAGGTGGAAACATTATGCTTTGGGGGTGTTTTTCTGCTAAAGGGACAGGACAACTTCACCGCATCAAAGGGACGATGGACGGGGCCATGTACTGTCAAATCTTGGTGAGAACCTCCTTCCCTCAGCCAGGGCATTGAAAATGGGTTGTGGATGGGTATTCCAGCCTAAACCCGCCCGCCCAGCGGATATACAGTGAGGGAAAAAAATATTTGATCCCCTGCTGATATTGTACGTTTGCCCACTGACAAAGACATGATCAGTCTATAATTTTAATGGTAGGTTTATTTGAACAGTGAGAGACAAAATAACAACAAATGAATCCAGAAAAACGCATGTCAAAAATGTTATAAAAAGTATTTGACCCCTCTGCAAAACATGACTTAGTACTTGGTGGCAAAACCCTTGTTGGCAATCACAGAGGTCAGACGTTTCTTGTAGTTGGCCACCAGGTTTGCACACATCTCAGGAGGGATTTTGTCCTACTCCTCTTTGCAGATCTTCTCCAAGTCATTAAGGTTTTGAGGCTGACGTTTGGCAACTCGAACCTTCAGCTCCCTCCACAGATTTTCTATGGGATTAAGGTCTGGAGACTGGCTAGGCCACTCCAGGACCTTAATGTGCTTCTTCTTGAGCCACTCCTTTGTTGACTTGGCCGTGTGTTTTGGGTCATTGTCATGCTGGAATACCCATCCACGACCCATTTTCAATGCCCTGGCTGAGGGAAGGAGGTTCTCACCCAAGATTTGACGGTACATGGCGCCGTCCATCGTCCCTTTGATGCGGTGAAGTTGTCCTGTCCCCTTAGCAGAAAAACACCCCCAAAGCATAATGTTTCCACCTCCATGTTTGACGCTGGGGATAGTGTTCTTGGGGTCATAGGCAGCATTCCTCCTCCAAACACGGCGAGTTGAGTTGATGCCAAAGAGCTCGATTTTGGTCTCATCTGACCACAACACTTTCACCCAGTTCTCCTCTGAATCATTCAGATGTTCATTGGCAAACTTCAGACGGGCCTGTATATGTGCTTTCTTGAGCAGGGGGACCTTGCGGGCGCTGCAGGATTTCAGTCCTTCACGGCGTAGTGTGTTACCAATTGTTTTCTTGGTGACTATGGTCCCAGCTGCCTTGAGATCATTGACAAGATCCTCCCGTGTAGTTCTGGGCTGATTCCTCACCGTTCTCATGATCATTGCAACTCCACGAGGTGAGATCTTGCATGGATCCCCAGGCCGAGGGAGATTGACAGTTCTTTGGTGTTTCTTCCATTTGCGAATAATCGCACCAACTGTTGTCACCTTCTCACCAAGCTGCTTGGCGATGGTCTTGTAGCCCATTCCAGCCTTGTGTAGGTCTACAATCTTGTCCCTGACATCCTTGGAGAGCTCTTTGGTCTTGGCCATGGTGGAGAGTTTGGAATCTGATTGATTGATTGCTTCTGTGGACAGGTGTCTTTTATACAGGTAACAAGCTGACATTAGGAGCACTCCCTTTAAGAGTGTGCTCCTAATCTCAGCTTGTTACCTGTATAAAAGACACCTGGGAGCCAGAAATCTTTCTGATTGAGAGGGGGTCAAATACTTATTTCCCTCATTAAAATGCAAATCGATTTATAACATTTTTGACATGTGTTTTTCTGGATTTTTTGGTTGGTATTCTGTCTCTCACTGTTCAAATAAACCTCCCATTAAAATTATAGACTGATCATTTCTTTGTCAGTGGGCAAACGTACAAAATCAGCAGGGGATCAAATACTTTTTTCCCTCACTGTAAGCAGAAACATCCAGTGCATTCGGAAAGTATTCAGACCCCTTTACTTTTTCCACATTTTGTTACGTTACAGCCTTATTCTAAAATTGATTAAATAAAAACAATTCCTCATTAATATACCCCATAATGACGAAGTGAAAACAGGTTGTTAGAAATGTTTGCACATTTATAAAAATAAATACATTGAAATACCTTATTTACATAAGTATTCAGACCCTTTGCTATGAGACTCGAAATTGAGCTCAGGTGCATCCTGTTTCCATTGATCATCCTTGAGATTTCTACAACTTGATTAGAGTCCACCTGTGGTCAATTCAGTTGATTGGACATGATTTGGAAAGGCACACGCCTGTTTATATAAGGTCTCACAGTTGACAGTACATGTCAGAGCAAAAACCAAGCCATGAGGTTGAAGGAATTGTCCGTAGAGCTTAAAGACAGGATTGTTTTGAGGCACAGATCTGGGGAAGGGTACCAAAACATTTCTGCAGCATTGAAGCTCCCCAAGAACACAGTGGCCTCCATCATTTTTAAATGGAAGAAGTTTGGACCCACCAAGACTCTTCCTAGAGCTGGCCGCCCGGCCAAACTGAGCAATCGGGGGAGAAGGGCCTTGGTCAGGGAGGTGACCAAGAACCCGATGGTCACTCTGACAGAGCTCCAGAGTTCCTCTGTGGAGATGGGAGTACCTTCCAGAAGGACAACCATCTCTGCAGCACTCCACCAATCAGGCCTTTATGGTAGAGTGGCCAGATGGAAGCCACTTCTCAGCAAAAGGCACATGACATCCCACTTGGAGTTTGCCAAAAGGCACTCTCAGACCATGGGAAACAAGATTCTCTGGCCTGATGAAACCAAGATTGAACTCTTTGGCCTGAATGCAATTTGTCACATTTGGAGGAAACCTGGCACCATCCCTACGGTGAAGAATGGTGGTGGCAGCATCATGCTGTGGGGATGTTTTTCAGCGTTAGGGACTGGGAGCAAATTACAGAGAGATCCTTGATGAAAACCTGATCCAGAGCGCTCAGGACCTCAGACTGGGGCGAAGGTTCACCTTCCAACAGGACATTGACCCTAAGCACACAGCCAAGACAACGCAGGAGTGGCTTCGGTACAAGTCTCTGAATGTCCTTGAGTGGCCCAGCCAGAGCCCGGACTTGAACCCGATCGAACATCTCTGGAGAGACCTGAAAATAGCTGTGCAGCTACGCTCCCCATCCAACCTGACAGAGCTTGAGAGGATCTGCAGAGAAGAATGGGAGAAACTCCCCAAATACAGGTGTGCCACGCTTGTAGCGTCATACCCAAGAAGACTCAAGGCTGTAATCGCTGCCAAAGGTGCTTCAACAAAGTACAGAGTAAAGGGTCTGAATACTTATGTAAATGTCATATTTCAATTTTTTTGCTTTGTTATTATGGGGTATTGTGTGTAGATTGATGAACATAAAAAACTATTTAATAAATTTTAGAATAAGGCTGTAACGTAACAACATTTTGAAAAAGTCAAGGGGTCTGAATACTTTTCGAATGCACTGTATCTAAATTAGACTTTTTAAAAAATCCTGCACCCCTGTCAAAAAAACTGTTCTGCGGTCTCTGACTTTACAGCACATTTTCTATATTTGTGGGTTAGGGTCAGATGCGGGCGTCATATTTTCACTTTATCACATATAGTTGGGCGGTTGCGGATGGGTTATTAGCAATTGCGGGTGGGTGCAGGTGAACAAACAGCTGACCCGTGCATCACTAGCGTGCGTGTTCATGCATGTGTGTGTGTGTATGTTTCTGTGCGCACATAACGTGTGTGTAAACGTGTGTGTGTGTGTGTGTATAAACGTGTGTGTGTAAACGTGTGTGCGTTTGCTGCCTGCAGTCAGTGTGTATGGTAAAGCGACTCTCTGTGAGCAGTATCTGAACTAGTGGAAGTGCTGTATGAGTTTGAGTGGATTGTGATGTGAAGTGACAGAACCCAGTGTGAGGTCTGCTTTGAGACAACGATTTGCTGCTTTTCCCTCATCTCTTTCTGACTGCACTGCACTGCTGCTCTGTCAGTGTGTGTCTGTGACGGGGATAGGGATGGGAGCTGAGCAGAGAGGAGCTGCACTCAGTCAGTGTGTTACGTGTTTGCCTTTGGGCTGCCAAATGCCCTTCAAATGAAGACAATGATGGATAAGCACCCGGACTGGCCATTTTTCTGATTCAGAGCTAACAATAGTGAGAGACAGATGCAATTCTTCCTTTGTCTTACTAGCGTTTTAGTATATACTGTAATTCCTCTGATTGGTGATTTTTCAGTTTCTCACCATATGACTCAAAATTGTGTACTCCTGTCAGTAACTTGACAGATGGAGAGACTCCATTGTGTGTATATGGCAAAGGGAGAGAATCCAGTTTTTCATGGTGGCTCTGAACAGACGATGTACAGTGATATGAGGGCGATGTTTGAAGACATATTGTTCCTCGTCCTCTATATGGAAAGAGGTAGTGAGACAGGACAGTCAAGGTATTTGCGGTGTTCTTTTCAGTCTCCTGTCGTGATGGTTCCTCTGTCAGAGTGCCTTACGCAGGTGTGTGTGTGTGTGTGTGTGTGTGTAGTGTGTGTGTGTGAAAATGTGCTTTCTAATCCTCTCTTTGCGCCGCTCTTCACACTCATTTGGAGTATTCAGCAGTGTCCTTCAGACACCACCCCTAAGGTGACTGCTGCTGAAACTACTGCTAAAATAAATTTATTTACCCCCTCCCTCCCTTCTCTCTCTCGCTCTCTATCTCTCTCTCTCTCTCTCTCTCTCTCTCTCTCTCTCTCTCTCTCTCTCTCTCGCTCTCTTTCTTTCTTTCTTTCTCTCTCACTTTTTCTTTCTTTCTTTCTTTCTTTCTTTCTTTCTTTCTTTCTTTCTCTCTCGCTCTATCTCTCTCTCTCTCTCTCTCTCTCTATCTCTCTCTCTCTCTCTCTCTCTCTCTCTCTATCTCTCTCCTGTTAGAGGACACTCGCTGCAAGTGAAGCTCCTGACGAAGGCGAGTGCTGCACACCATCTCCCTGGCATTTAAAGGAATAAAATAAGGGTGATTGTGTTGGGAATTCAGTGTTTTTGGCAAGCGGCATGTGCTGTCCAGAGGTTCACCCCGGAGTGCGGCCATTGTTACTGTAAACCTTGCAGCTTATTTTAGAGTAAGGCTATAACGTAACAAAATGTGGAAAAAGTCAAGGGGTCTGAATACTTTCCGAATGCACTGTATGTACAGCAGTAGTTAATAAGGATAGGCCTTGACTAGAATACAGTTGGTAAAATAGAATGTAAACATTATTACAGTGACCAGTGTTCCATGACTATGTACATAGGGCAGCAGCCTCTAAGGTGCATGGTAGAGTAACCGGGTGGTAGCCAGCTAGTGACAGTGACTAAGTTCAGTGCAGGGTACTTGGCGGAGGCCGGCTAGTGGTGATAATTTAACAGTCTGATGGTCTTGAGATAGCAACTGTTTTTTAGTGTCTCTCGGTCACAGCTTGCAACGCCAGGGTTGTGGGTTCGTTACCCACGGGGGGCCAGTATGAAAATGTATGCACTCACGAACTGTAAGTCGCTCTGGATAAGAGCGTCTGTTAAATTACTAAAATGTAAATGTAGCAGGGTGAACAGGCCATGGCTCAGGTGGCTGAAGTCCTTGATGATGTTCTTGGCCTTCCTGTGACACAGAGTGCTGTAGATGTCCTGGAGGGCAGGCAGTGTGCCCCCGGTGATGTGTTGGGCTGACCGCACCACCCTTTGGACAGCCCTGCTGTTGCAGACGGTGCAGTTGCCGTACCAGGTAGTGGATGCTCTCAATGGTGCATCTGTAAAAGTTTGTGACGGTCTTAGGGGTCAAGCCTCCTGAGGTTGAAGAGGCGCTGTTGCGCCTTCTTCACCACACTGTCTGTGTGGGTGGACCATTTCAGATTGTCATTGATGTGTACGCTGAGGAACTTTACGCTTTTCACCTTCTCCACTGCTGCCCCGTCGATGTGGATGGGGGCGTGCTCCCTCTGCTGTCTCCTGAAGTCCACGATCAGCTCCTTCGTTTTGGTTGAACAGGGAGTACAGGAGGGGGCTGAGCACGCACCCTTGTGGGGCCCCTGTGTTGAGGATCAGCGTAGTGGAGGTGTTGTTGCCTACCTTCACCACCTGGGACGTCCCATCAGTAAGTCCAGGACCCAGTTGCACAGGGTGGGGTTCAGACCCAGGTCCCCGAGCTTAATGATGAGCTTGGAGGGTACTATGGTGTTGAAGGCTGAGCTGTAGTCAATGAACCCCATTCTTATATAGGTATTCCTCTTGTCCAGATGGGATAGGGCAGTGTGCAGTGCGATGGCGTCATCCATGGATCTATTGGGGCGGTATGCAAATTGCAGTGGGTCTAGGGTGTTCCGGTTTGCCTCTGAGAATAACATTGACGTATACACTGACACGGTGACTGAGTTCATTAGGAAGTGTATAGGGGATGTTGTTCCCACTGTGACGATTAAAACCTATCCAAACCAAAAAACGTGGATAGATGGCAGCATTCACGCAAAACTGAAAGCGCAAACCACCACATTTAACCACGGCAAGGTGGCTGGGAATATGGTAGAGTACAAACAGTCCAGTTATGCCCTTTGTAAGGCAATCAAACAGGCAAAAACGTCAGTACCGAGACAAAGTGTCGCAATTCAACGGCTCAGACACGTATGTGGCAGGGACTCCAGACAATCACGGATTATAAAGGGAAAACCAGGCACGTCGCGGACACAGACGTCTTGATCCCGGACAAGCTAAACACTTTCTTCGCCCGCTTCGAGAAAAACACAGTGCTGCCGACGCGGGCCACCATCGCTCCCTTGGACTGTGAGCTCTCATTCTCCGTGGCCGACGTGAGTAAGACATTTAAGCATGTTAACCCTCGCAAGGCTGCCGGCCCAGACGGCATTCCTAGCCGTGTCCTCAGAGAATGCACAGACCAGCTGGCTGGAGTGTTTACAGACATTTTAAATCTCTCCCTATACCATTCTGTTGTCCCTACTTGCTTCAAGATGTCTGGGTAAGGTGGAGGTGATATGATCCTTAACTAGCCTCTCAAAGCACTTTATGATGAAAGAAGTGAGTGCTACAGGGAAATAGTAATTTAGCTCAGTTACCTTCACTTTCTTAGGTACAGGAACAATGGCGGACATCTTGAAGCAAGTAGGGACAACAGAATGGTATAGGGAAAGATTGAAAATGTCTGTAAACACTCCAGCCAGCTGGTCTGTGCATGCTCTGAGGACACGGCTAGGAATGCCGTCTGGGCTGGCAGCCTTGCGAGGGTTAACATGCTTAAATGTCTTACTCACGTCGGCCACGGAGAATGAGAGCTCACAGTCCAAGGGAGAGATGGTGGCCCGCGTCGGCGGCACTGTGTTTTTCTCGAAGCGGGCGAAGAAAGTGTTTAGCTTGTCCGGGATCAAGACGTCTGTGTCCGCGACGTGCCTGGTTTTCCCTTTATAATCCGTGATTGTCTGGAGTCCCTGCCACATACGTGTCTGAGCCGTTGAATTGCGACACTTTGTCTCGGTACTGACGTTTTTGCCTGTTTGATTGCCTTACAAAGGGCATAACTGGACTGTTTGTACTCTACCATATTCCCAGCCACCTTGCCGTGGTTAAATGTGGTGGTTTGCGCTTTCAGTTTTGCGTGAATGCTGCCATCTATCCACGTTTTTTGGTTTGGATAGGTTTTAATCGTCACAGTGGGAACAACATCCCCTATACACTTCCTAATGAACTCAGTCACCGTGTCAGTGTATACGTCAATGTTATTCTCAGAGGCAAACCGGAACATATCTCAGTCCACGTGATCAAAACAATCTTGAAGCATCGATTCCAATTGGTCAGACCAGCGTTGAACAGTCCTTACCATGGGTACTTCCTGTTTGAGTTTCTGCTTATAGGAAGGGAGGAGCAGGATGGAGGCATGATCTGATTTGCCGAAGGGAAGGCAGATAGGGATTTGTAGCCTTGCTGGAAGGGAGAGTAGCAGTGGTCGAGAGTTTTTGATACGCGAGTGGCAATGTGTTGATAAAACTTCGGTAGAGTTTTCCTAAGATTTGTCCCCAGCTACAATAAATGCGGCCTCAGGATATGCGGTTTCCAGTTGGCACAAAGTCCAGTGTAGTTCCTTGAGAGCCGTCATGGTATTGGCTTGAGGGGGAATATACACATCTGTGACGATGACTGAAGAGAATTGACTCGGGAGTTAATGAGGTCGGCATTTGATTTTGAGGTATTCTAGGTTGGGTGAACAAAATAACTTGATTTCCTGTACGTTACCACAATCACACCATGAGTAGTTAATCATGAAACATACACTTCCGCCTTTCCTTTTCCCGGAGAGTTCTTTATTCCTGTCTGCGCGATGTACTGAGAACCCAGCTGGCTGTATGGATGGGGACAGTATATCCGGAGAGAGCCATGATTCCGTGAAACAGAGTATGTTACAGTCCCTGATGTCTCTCTGGAAGGAGATCCTCAACCTGAGCTCATCTACTTTATTGTCCAGAGACTGAAGATTAGCGAGTAATATACCTGGAAGCGGTGGATGGTATGCACGCCTCCTGAATCGGACTAAAGATCCACTCCGAATACCTCTTCTCCGCCAGCGGCGTCTTGGAGCAGTCTCTGGGATAAGTGGAATTGCCTTGGGGGGTACCTACCTCCAGTGGTGGAAAAAGTACCCAATTGTCATACTTGAATAAAAGTATAGATAACTTAATAGAAAGTTACTCAAGTAAAAGTGAAAGTCACCCAGTAAGATACTACTTGCGTAAAAGTCAAAAAGTATTTGGTTTTAAATATACTTAAGTATCAAAAGTAGAAGTAAAAGTATAAATAATTTCAAATTCCTTATATTAAGCAAAGCAGATGGCACCATTTTCTTGTTTTACAGTTAGCCAGGGGCACACTCCAACACTCAGACATTATTTACAAAACATGCATTTGTGTTTAGTGAGTCCGCCAGACCATAGGCAGTAGGGATGACCACGTGTTCTCTTGATAAGTGCATGAATTTCTAAATGTTCCTTTCCTGCTAAGCATTCAAAATGTAATTAGTACTTTGGCTTGTCAGGGAAAATGTATGGAGTAAAAAGTACAATATTTTCTATAGGAATGTAGTGAAGTAAAAGTAAAAGTTGTCAAAAAATAAATAGTGAAGTACAGCTACACAAAAAAACGACTTAAGTAGTACTTTAAAGTATTTTTACTTAAGTACTTTACACCACTGCCTACCTCCCTCCCATCCTCCCCATCCCTCCCTCCCTCCCAACACTAGCCTCACACTCTTTATACTCACAGTGAAATGCCAGCTCCTTTTTAGCAAGAAAGGAAAACATATAGGAACACACATGCGCACACGTACACACACACACACACACACACACACACACACACACACACACTAGTTATGGCCAGAAAACACGTAGCCAACATGGAGTTCGGATACGAACACTAAAGCCTTGTCAGTGTGTTGAGTGTTCACAGCAGCGTGGAAGCTGTAGACCACAGCATGGCGTGTGGTGGTGAGAGAGTGCGTGCTGCAGACAGGCCATGGGGCTAACCCCAGAGAATGGTGCCACCTAGTCAGAAACACCAAGCATCCAGCCAGCCGTGGAGCATGGTTTATACTGTAAACCACCAATACTAACCAACTGTTACTGTACCTACCACTTATACCACCAGCAATACTCCAGGAGCCTTTTAGATCTGCACTGAGTTAAAATCATTCTGTCATGTGCCTTCCTGCTCACACATGATCTACAATCTAAACAGTGATTTTACTGTCAAACTAAATGCCATTGCCAAGGAGAGTGTAAGGGAGGTGAGACCAATTGTGTTTTTTGGGAGGGTAGAGGATGAAGACAGTGATAAGTTGTGAAAGACGGCTTTTGGCTAACTGGCAGCTGCTGATGTCGTGATATCGACTAAACCGTTTGATTTAAGTTGGCTGTAAAAGTTGAAGTGATGGGATCCAATGCTCTTCCACAAGGATAGTTTAATCCTCCATTAAGGATAGTTAAAACAACGCTAGGATGACTCTTTGATTCCGTCACTCAGAACACTACAAATTCTGTTGTAGGAACTTATGTCAATCATGGAACCAAATCCACAACAACCAGTAAAAGCGGGTACAGTGTAATTGTCATCCACCGGAGGTCCCAGTGAGCCTAATTGGACACCTTTTTCATTTGCTTCAGATGAGTAGGATGATGAAACCCATTGAAATGACACATTATATTCCTTAACAATGGTTTGTAACCAGACGGCATCCATTTAACTGCTTTAACAAATATTGTGTGATGATTACAGGTTAAAATGGTGTTTTCTTGAATGATGCAAGTAGTAGTAATTTCTGGCAGCATGTAGCAGAGCTAAGATGGAGGTTGAATAATGATGAAGGTAAAAGTCCCATTTGGACCAAGGAGAGAGAGAGAGAGAGAGAGAGAGAGAGAGAGAGAGAGAGAGAGAGAGAGAGAGAGAGAGAGAGAGAGAGAGAGAGAGAGAGAGAGAGAGAGAGAGAGAGAGAGAGAGAGAGAGAGAGAGAGAGAGAGAGAGAGAGAGAGAGAGAGAGAGAGAGAGAGAGAGAGAGAGAGAGAGAGAGAGAGAGAGAGAGAGAGAGAGAGAGAGAGAGAGAGAGAGAGAGAGAGAGAGAGAGAGAGAGAGAGAGAGAGAGAGAGAGAGAGAGAGAGAGAGAGAGAGAGAGAGAGAGAGAGAGAGAGAGAGAGAGAGAGAGAGAGAGAGAGAGAGAGAGAGAGAGAGAGAGAGAGAGAGAGAGAGAGAGAGAGAGAGAGAGAGAGAGAGAGAGAGAGAATGGATGGGCGCGCAGAAGCAGCACGGTTGGGTTTTTCTGTGGGCTGAAAAGGCCTGGTTTGTTCCTGGAAGAGGAACAGAAGGCTGTATTGTGTGTGTCTGTAATCTGCTTACCTGGATCCGCAGCCCCAGGGACGAATCTCAGCTCCAGCCTCCTGGTTGGCACCAAGGAGTCAATGTCACACTGCACCAGTCTCGCCTCACTTCCAAACAACCAGGAGCGGGTCTGTGCATCAAATCAAATCAAAATGTATTTATCACATGTGCCGAATACAACAGGTGTAGACCTTACAGTGAAATGCTTACTTACAAGCCCTTAACCAACAATGCAGTTTTAAGAAAAATAAGTGTTAAGTAAAAAATAGATAAGTAAAAATAAAAATATTTAAAGAGCAGCAGTAAAATAACAGTAACGAGGCTGTATACAGGAGGTACCAGTACAGAGTCAATGTGCAGGGGCACAGGTTAGTCGAGGTAATTAAGGTAATATGTACATGTAGGTAGAGTTAAAGTGACTATGCATAGATAATAAACAGAGAGTAGCAGCAGCGTAAAAGAGGGGGTGGGGAACAATGCAAATAGTCCGGGTAGCCATTTGTTTAGCTGTTCAGGAGTCTTATGGCTTGGGGGTAGAAGCTGTTAAGAAGCCTTTTGGACCTAGACTTGGCGCTCCGGTACCGCTTGTCGTGTGGTAGCAGAGAGAACAGTCTATGACTAGGGTGGCTGGTGTCTTTGACAATTTTTAGGGCCTTCCTCTGACACTGCCTGATATAGAGGTCCTGGATGGCAGGAAGCTTGGCCCCAGTGATGTACTGGGCCATGTGCACTACCCTCTGTAGTGCCTTGCGGTCGGAGGCCGAGCAGTTGCCATACCAGGCAGTGATGCAACCAGTCAGGATGCTCTCGATGGTGCAGCTGTATAACTTTTTGAGGATCTGAGGACTCAATGCATATCTTTTCAGTCTCCTGAGGGGGAATAGGCTTTGTTGTGCCCTCTTCACAACTGTCTTGGTATGTTTGGACCATGATAGATTGTTTGTGATGTGGACACCAAGGAACTTGAAGCTCTCAACCTGCTCCACTACAGCCCCGTCGATGAGAATGGGGGCGTGCTCGGTCCTCTTCTTTTTCCTGTAGTCCACAATCATCTCCTTTGTCTTGATCACGTTGAGGGAGAGGTTGTTATCCTGGCACCACACGGCCATTGCTGTGTGTTTGCCTCGGTCTATGTGCCGTTGGATATGTCCGTGTGCCTAGACTTAAGAAGTTGCGTGCGTCTTAGTGTATATAAGTGGTCTGTCTATATGCACTGTGTATGTGTGAGTGAACATGTACAGTGCAGCATATGTTTACCTCATGTAGCTAGAAAGTGGAAGTTATTTATCTTGAAATTGATTGTTATGGCATTAAATACACAATAAAGACGCAAACAAGGGTTGGAATATAATCAGGTGTCATAGTGTTCCGGCCATCTGGCTAAGCTCTACTACACTATTTATTTCTCCATTGTTCATATTTAGATAATCACTGTCTGGTTGGATGATGAGAACAGCCTATAAGTGCAGCCATTAGGCCTCTGTCCTCTCATTATATAACATTCATTATTTTCAAACAAAATCTCACTTTACTTCTGCACACTCACCCTGGAGGCTGGGCCATGCAGGGATTTAACCTGTGAGAGAGGCCCTCGTCTGTGACGTCACACAGCCTCATAAACAACTAGCAGTGGAGGATTAAAGATGGCCGTCGGAGTGGAGCGTAGCTCGGGGTGTCTGTCCGCTGGAGAGTGATTGCAAGCCCGGGGAGCATAGGAGGAGAGAAGGGAGGAGAGGAGAGGAAGGAGAGCAGTGTGACGGAGTGAGAGAGGGAGAGTGAGAGAGGGAGAGTGAGAGAGCGGCTCTGTGGGATGCCTCCTCCTGCTGGTTGGTTCCTCTGGCTGGGAGCAGCAGCCGGTGGCTTCAAAAGAGCGGCAGGCAGTCGAGGTCTCCGCTTCCAGCAATTAGAGATCACTCCAGCGGATGCCTCCCGGTCTGGCCCTCAAATCCCTCCAAAATACCCTCTGATTATTACTCCACGACACAGATCATTTACCAAATGAATCCTGCACGGCTGAGAGAGAACATCCTACTATTCTTTATATTTTGTGTGTGAGTTTTGATGAGGCTTCTCTTTGTTCCGACAAGTTAAGAGGAGATTTAGGAGACAGAGGGACCGTTTGAGTCTTAAAGATGGCATAACTTCAGACACTCGCTTTGATATGTCAGCCAAGACGAGTGGTTGAAAAGGAAATGATCCCTTTCATTTCTTACCCTAACACTCATATATATTGACACTACTCAGAGCACCACATGTGCAGCCACGTTGTTGTTATTTGTGTGAACTGAACAATCATATCTAAAGCACATTTTGTAGACCCTTTATATTGGATACAGCCCTTTACTCTGAGTAATGGCCCATTTCCAACTACAGTATTATAGTCCCACACTCAGTCGTGACGTTGACAGTGTGTGGAGGTCCTCTGTGGCCAATGACAACCTGCTAGAGAGAACAGAGAAAACAGGACGGATCTGGCTGGGAGCCCTGGGGGCGAACACCTGACACAATCCCACAGCAAATGTTATTAGATGTTCTATACATTTCCCCGTCGCATCATTTAAAGAGTTCCAACACCATCAACATTAGCTAGGTAAATTCTCTGCAGTATTTTCTCCCCATGACTAACCTGATATTAGCCATTAGTGTGAATGTCATCTAAATGGCACACCTAATCATATGCATTACCCCCTCCTCCACCTGAGGGCTCGTCTCCCTGGCCTAATCACGATGACAAAGGAAATGATGTGTTCAGTCACTCTTAATCACTGCTAGAGCTCATCCCCGCCCAGCTCCAGCCGGGGGAGTGGGCCTGCCTGTCGCTGAGCAGAGCAGCACTGTGGAGAGGCGACCTACCTCACACACCTCTCCATCCCCTCTGCCCGCCCGCTCGCCAGTGTTTACTGCCCACTGGGCACAGACGTCAATTCAACGTCTATTCCACATTGGTTCAATGTAATTTCATTGAAATGACGTGGAAACAACGTTGATTCAACCAGTGTGTGCCCAGTGGGAGTTTACTGTGACTCATCCCTGTGTCTGATTGTGACTCCCATCCAGACTGAGACTCACCTACCCAGGCCCTCCTACCCTCTCTACCTTCGTAGTGCTCTGTCTCTCTAGTTAGTTTGCTGGTCATTTCTGTTGATTTCTAAAGCACATTTTGATTTCTGCCAGACATCTCTGCATGACTGGCAGACATATCAGTGTGGATGTCGGATCACCACCTCAAGCTGAACCTCGGCAAGACGGAGCTGCTCTTCCTCCTGGGGAAGGACTGCCCGCTCCATGATCTCGCCATCACGGGTGACAACTCCATTGTGTCCTCCTCCCAGAGTGCAAAGTACCTTGGCGTGACCCTGGACAACACCCTGTCGTTCTCCGCTAACAACAAAGCGGTGACCCGATCCTGCAGGTTCATGCTCTACAAAATTCGCAGAGTACGACCCTACCTTACACAGAAAGCGGCACAGGTCCTAATCCAGGCACTTGTCATCTCCCGTCTGGATTACTGCAACTCGCTGTTGGCTGGGCACCCTGCCTATGCCATTAAACCCCTACAACTTATCCAGAACGCTGCAGCCCGTCTGGTGTTCAACCTTCCCAAGTTCTCTCATGTCACCCCGCTCCTCTGCACACTCCACTGGCTTCCAGTTGAAGCTCGCATCTACTACAAAACCATTGTGCTTGCCTACAGAGCTGTGAGGGGAACGGCACCTCCTTACCTTCAGGCTCTGATCAGACCCTACACCCAAACGAGGGCACTACGTTCATCCACCTCTGGCCTGCTAACCCCCCTACCTCTACGGAAGCACAGTTCCCGCTCAGCCCAGTCAAAGCTATTCGCTGCTCTGGCACCCCAATGGTGGAACAAGCTCCCCCACGATGCCAGGACAGCGGAGTCACTGACCACCTTCCGGAGACACTTGAAACCCTACCTCTTTAAGGAATACCTGGAATAGTATAACAGTAATCCTCCCCCACACCCCCATAAAAAAAAAAAGGGTGGTTGTCCCACTGGCTATCCTAAGTCGAATGCATCAATTTGTAAGTCGCTCTGGATAAGAGCGTCTGCTAAATGACTTAACTGTTAAATGTAAAATCTCTAACAGTTCAGTGTTCTTATGACTGTGGTTTTAGCCTGAAGATGACCAAATGGCTGACTGAGCATCTACAGTGCTGGTCTTGCACGGACCCAACATGGTTAGGGTGCTGGATGGGGTCAGGCATGTCTGGGTAAAAAAAGATTGAGGAAGAAAGCAGTACTTGAGGCTTTTCCCCATCCTGGTCTCTCACCAGGGGTGAAGCGTGTTGCCATTAAAAACATCAGTTAGTCACACTGGCTGTCTGCATCGCAGCTCACCTCTGGGGAAGCATTAAGGACAACTCACAAACACCAAGTAGAAGCTAACATTTCTCTCTGTTTGCAGGGGTAAAGTTCATGTTTGTATGATGTGCCTGTGTGAAAATGATATTTCTGTTTTTTGGTGTGTGGTATTTTCTGGTTCACTGTGTACGTTTGTCTCTTGAGCGAGTCAACATTACATTTTCCTCTGTATCCCTGCTCCTCTATTAAAAGCAGAGATGGATTTATTTAAAAAATAAAAATAAGCAAACAGCCGTGCCTTGGCTGCCATGGCGGAAGAGTCTCTTCAGGAAATGAAAATACCAACTCGGAATTGTCATCATATTGCAAGTTATTAAGTAACCTCTGACCATTTAATACCCGGGAGCTCCTCTATCGGTGACCCTGCGGATGCTCTTAGAAAGTGAAACCACCGGGGAGGATCCACACTGCTTACATCATCATTCTGAGAACACCTAATAGTGGATTTACTGAGGTTAAAGTCCCTCCTGGGGAGATTGAGACCAGTGGCCAGGAATGCTGAGTCTACATCCACTCTGTATGGATGTGTCCACTACCCCCACATATACTGTAGCTACCAGATAACATATATAGGGGATATGAATAAGACAAGCTTGACTGGTATATGCTACTGTACAATAAATAAATGCAGTGTGTTCATGTTCACAGTGCATCAAGGCCTACTTACAGTATATCAATGGTTGTAAAGATATTTCCTTAAAGGTAATATATTGACATGAATATTTATAGGAATATTTACATGAATATTTCCAGGATATGCTCTACATATACCTTGACCATCATTTTACGGCCTTGAGGCTAAGTGGTGTGGTGCCTAGTGAGCCCAGTGTAGGACAGTGTGAGCAGAGCTGTGTGTGAGCTGGAAGCCCCTAGGAGTTCTCTGCTCTGTAGGTAATGGAGCTGGACTGGATCAACATACAGGAGGATGAAGGAGGGAGAGCCCCCTCAGTCGGTTCCCTCAATCTGCATTGTTGCATTTAATTACACCATGGTCTGTGCCTGTCTGGGCTGCTAAAGCTGCGAGTGCCATTTACAGCTGAGCACAGCACATGGGGGAATGCCTAAGTGCCCACTGTGCACTGTAAGGAGATTGTGTCGCTCTTTGTCTTCCTAACTTGTTTTTAAAACCTGCTCGCTGGTTGGATAGCAGTGGGTCCCACACAGGGTAATATGCAGGTGGTTTTACACCGCTCTCAACAACAATGATCTGCCGCATTAATGACCCACTAGCGCTTCAGAAAACGGGGATGAGATTAGATATAGGTTTATGGTTAGACATGCTCAAACATAGGTGTATGTACACACACACACAAATACACACGCATGGACCCACACACACACATACGCACGCACATATACATCAAATCAAAGTAACACGGTAAATACCTTTAGACGTCTCTCTCTGTTATGTGCTAGCTAGCCTATTAGAGATGAGAGTAAACAGGGGATGTGTGTGTTTAGTCAGTGCAAGGCTGTTTTCTAGTGAAACAAGCTCTGGCAGCTTCTTGGAGGGAGCCCGAGTGGTAAATATATAATACATAGAACATCATTAGGAGCTGAAGATTGCCAACAGCTGTGGAGAGCAACTCTCTCTCTCTGCAAGGGAAATATTGTAATTTCTCTGACCTGTGTTCTTTTAAAAAGGCCACATTTCTCTTCTCTTCGCAGTTAGGTAAGGGTAATTTTCTTCAGAACTAACTGTCTGTGCCTGTCTGGAATAAGTACTCTTTTTGCTAGCTAGTCCAAATGTTCAGTGAACCCTAGGTCGCATCACTGGCAGACTTCAGATGGCAGCTACCTCAGATGTCTTTTTTTAGTCTATTTCATTCCCTTAATTTTGTTCCATAGATTTCAGTACATATTTCCACAATATAAAGACCTGTCCACTCACATCCCTGGCGACACCATTGTAATACTCTCTCTCAGACAAACAATGTGAGTGTTGTGGAGAACAGGCTGACACCAAAGCTAATCTTGTTGGCAATGTCAAAGAGCGACAGAGATACATGTAACTGCCAGAATAAAGGAAACACTTAAGTAAATGAGAGATACAAAGAATATTGAAAGCAGGTGAATCCACATATGTGTGGTTCCTGAGTTAATTAAGCAATGAACATCCCATCATGTTTACGGTCATGTATAAAAATGCCCAGTTGCCCATTATTTTGGCTATCATGGCTAGAAGAAGAGACTTTGAAAGAGGGGGTCTCGAAGGAGCATGGGGGTTTAAAGGGTGTGTGTGTCTCAGTCTCAACCCAATTGAACAATTGATCAACAAAACACCAAATGATGGAATTTCTTGTGGAAGAATGGTGTCGCATCCGTCCAGTAGAGTTCCAGACACTTGTAGAATCTATGCCAAGGCGGATTGAAGCTGTTCTGGCGGCTCGTGGTGGCCCAACACCCTAAGACACTTTATGTTGGTGTTTCCTTTATTCTGGCAGTTACATGTACATGGGATAAGGCAGTATCGGGCAGCTGATCAAATAGCAGTCAGCTCTGGAGGCTATAATCAGAGGATCACATCCTGTAAACTGCAGCTTTCGAAAGGGAGCCTCAAACCCTTCCTTCCTTCCTTCATTATCCAGGAGCCTTTAATATATCAGCTCCTCTCAAAGCTCCATCACAACCAGTGCTCCTCACAACTTTTCATGAATTTCTCTCAAGTACAGATGATGTACAACTAAGCTGATTTCTTCTGCCGTTGTTTGCAATTCTCCGTGGCCAGCATTTCTCTCATAGTTGCGTCAAAGGTCATCACAATCAGCAGCAATGCCACGGCAATCAGTTTTTTCACATCTCGCAGGAAGATTGGAAACTGAATAAAATGTACATTACATCACCTCAAGCTGAATCCTCTACCGTTAAAGTCCTTCTAACGCTCTATCCTTGAGGTTTTAAATGGCTACGGTGTCTGGTGTTCTCCTGTGAATGCCTCAGCTGTTAGCCCCCTATCGATCATGAAATTAATTTCACCCTAAATGTTCTTCCATCTTCCATCTGCCTGCATTGACCTTGCCTTCCACATGCTCCGTTGACCAATGCCGCCCCCTTTATCTACCCATTGGCCACCTGGTCACCTGCTGGCCCACTGATTGGCCAATGGCGGTAGCTCCAGCTGATTGGCAGGGGAGGGGGCCAACCCCAGCTGTTGGGGGGAGTCAGCGGGAGCAGCTGCAGTGACAGGATCAGCTACCTGATGTGAGAGCACCTTTTGATGAATGATAAAACAGTGGTAATAACCAGCTGTTCTGATGGCACATGTCCCCTCCTAGCCCCAGGCCCTCCCTCCCAGGCCGCCCTCAGTACTTAGTGTGCCTGGGTAAGAACTTAACAGGCCTGAGATTGGCTCATCCATTATTAACCAGGAAGAGCCCCCCTCACCGCTCTCCCAGCTCCAGCTGGCCCCCTTCACCACAGGTGTACCCCACAATGCTCCACCTAGCTGCTCCATCTCCCCTGACTCCTCCTCCCTGTCCCCTCCCTGTGTAATGTCAGTTGGGAGCCATTTCTCCTAGCAGAGGAGCTGCTGTAAGGGCCACAGTGAACATGGAGGGGCTACGGAAGGTTGCAAACCACAGAATTCCATTTCAGCTAGTCAGTGTACCAGGAGAGTCGTTTATACAGCCTGATGACCCTGCTCCCCTTCCACAGGGGCTCTGATGGTCAGTGAGGAGTGCTGCTCTCCCCCATAAAGCAGCCAGTGGAGAGGGGCTCCCATAGGGTGTGTGTGTGTGTGTGTGTGTGTGTGTGTGTGTGTGTGTGTGTGTGTGTGTGTGTGTGTGTGTGTGTGTGTGTGTGTGTGTGTGTGTGCGCGTGCATGCGTGCGTGCGTGCTTGTGTGCATGTATGTGTGTGTGTGTGGTGGTCTGTAATAAGGTGGACCTAGCCAGGCGGTGGGCTGGTGTTGGTGTCAGCGTAGAGGAGAGGAGACGACTGACGAACGGCTCATTAAGCAGCTGGGCAAGATAACATATGAACACAGCTCTCTAATGTGCAGACAGGGAAAGAGAAAGGGCATTGTCCATTTAAGAGTGTTGTGACAGTAACCAACATTTTGCTGGTTCGAATCCCTGAGCCGACTAGGTGAAAAATCTGTCGATATGGTCAAATAGCCTTTACACAGCCTGGAGGTGTGTTGGGTCATTGTCCTGTTGAAAAACAAATGATAGTCCCACTAAGCCCAAACCAGATGGGATGGCGTATCGCTGCAGAATGCTGTGGTAGCCATGCTGGTTAAGTGTGCCTTGAAATCACAGACAGTGTCACCAGCAAAGCACCCCCACACCATAACACCTCCTCCTCCATGCTTTACGGTGGGAACTACACATTCTGAGATCTTCCGTTCACTCACACCGCGTCTCACAAAGACACGGCGGTTGGAACCAAAAATCTCCAATTTGGACTCCAGAACAAAGGACACATTTCCACCGGTCTAATTTTAATCCATTGCTCATGTTTCTTGGCCCAAGCAGGTCTCTTCTTCTTATTGGTGTCCTTTAGTAGTGGTTTCTTTGCAGCAATTTGTCCATGAAGGCCTGATTCACACAGTCCCCTCTGGACAGTTGAGATGTGTCTGTGACTTGAACTCTGTGAAGCATTTATTTGGGCTGCAATTTCTGTGGCTGGTAACTCTAATGAACTTATCCTCTGCAGCAGAGGTAACTCTGAATCTTCCATTCCTGTGGCGGTCCTCATTAGAGCCAGTTTCATCATAGCGCTTGATGGTTTTTGCGACTGCACTTGAAGAAACTTTCAAAGTTCTTGACATTTTCCGTATTGACTGACCTTCATGTCTTAAAGTAATGATGGACTGTCGTTTCTCTTTGCTTATTTGAGCTGTTCTTGCCATAATATGGACTTGGTCTTTTACCAAATAGGGCTATCTTCTGTATACCCCCCCTACCTTGTCACAACACAACTGATTGGCTCAAACGCATTAAGAAGGAAAGAAATTCCACAAATTAACTTTTAAGAAGGCACACCTGTTAATTGAAATGCATTCCAGGTGACTACCTCATGAAGCTGGTTGAGAGAATGCCAAGAGTGTGCAAAGCTGTCATCAAGGCAAAGGGTGGCTATTTGAAGAATCTCAAATATAAAATATATTTTGATATGTTTAACACTTTTTTGGTTACTACATGATTCCTTATATGTTATTTCATAGTTTTGATGTCTTCACTATTATTCTACAATGTAAAAAATTGAATGAGTAGGTGTGTCCAAACATTTGACTGGTAGTATATATAATACACACTTGTGCATGTGTTAAATAGGACACATGTAAGCTCCTTCCTCTCCTCCAACTCCTCCTCCTCCTTCCTCTCTTCTTTGTGTGTGCACCTAAAGTAGCCTAGCATGTCTCTCTGTTCACATTATGCGCCCGCTTTTCAACGCCTGCCTCTCTCTGTAATACAGAGCCCCGCGCTGCCGTTTTCTTCCATTTCTTTATTTGTTTATTCAATTTATTTTACTGTGGGGGCTATTATCGTTTTTTTCCACCTCTGCAGCTGGACTGACAGGTTGCCAATCATAGTGAGATTTCATCTCCTATTGGCGTGGTAACGGCAGTACTGTGCTAAATGAGTTGAACGTGGCGCACGTCTCTCCTCAGAGAATCCGTCCGTCGCCGTCTTCTCATCAGTTTGGTTGGGCTTGACAGGTTCTGAGTGTGTTAGTGTGGGGTGAGGAGGGGTGTATGAAAAGGGTGGGATTCCCTCAATGCTATTTGCTTCCTGTCAAGGGCGTACTTTGCCAAACGCTTCGCCCTTCCTCCCTTCCCTTGTTTTTACTGGTTGCTGTAGCTCGGTGAAGGAAAGAAAACATGAAAATGATTGAAAATAAATCTGAATTTGTGAAATTGAACAGGCCCGGAATGCTATCAGCCATTAGCAGCCTGTGAATTTTAGCGGTGGCGCTCGGCTCTCTCTCTCTCTCTCTGTCTGGTGGGGCTGATTTGTGCTGATTGGAGCCGGGGCCCGGCCATTCGTGGCCCTCCAACATGGAATCTCATCAATAGTTCATGAGGGCCACTTATTAAGAGGTCACACAGACATGCAAGTGGGATGATATCACGTTTAATAAGCCCCTGTGCTCTCTCTATTGTACCTCAATGAAGGATGAAATGTCATCTGAGCGCTGGAGAGGGACAGAGCGGGAGGGAGGCTGTGTGTGTATGTGGTGTGTGCGTGCGTGCGTGCGTGTGTGCTCGTATTCATATTGCTTTTCATATCTCAATTGTTCTACTTCATTCACATGCAGACAAGCCTACTTAATAGGCTCTACCCCTAAAATACAGTGATGTGTTTTGCCATCAATTAATAGTTGCCATCAAGCTCCCATGCATTTGTGCTGTAGTACCTCCAACACTGGGTAAATGTGTTTAATCTCTTCTCCCAGCCCTTTTTTCCTCCCTCCCTGTAATGTGCTCTGAAAGGTGTGTGTGCAGTTTGGCACTCCACACGGTAGCACAGAGGCTGCCTTTGATAAGTGCCTGCTAGAAGAATGGAGCGAATAAAGGGTGTTTGTTCAGGTGGCTTTGAAAGAGAGGAAGAGAGGAGGTTCGGTGTGCTCTGCTGTCAGGTGGCTTTGGGTGGAGGAGCTCATGTTGAGAGGGGAGGCTTTCATTTGGGGGCTGTGTAGTTCTGCCTTGCTTCAGGGGCTGCCTCAACACCTCAACACACAACCACTGTCTTAGCCGCACTCCCCCGTGCGTGTGCGCGTGTGTGCATGCGTGTGTGTTTGTGTGTGTGTGCGTTCCATGCCTTTCTCTTTGTGTCTCAGCACGTTCACACTTGGGAGCGTGTGGGCTCCAACTCCAAACACACGCTAAATGAGCAGCTCGCTTGTCATCAATCCAAGCCTTTCACACTCACGTAAACATTAGAACCGACATTCACACAAACCTTCCCTCTATTATTCTCATGTCCCTCTATCCTCACCGCCACACAGTAAGAGCAGGTGCATCAAAGGTAGCTTTCTCCAGTCTCCCTTTATCTCCCTCCATCTCTCCCTTGCTCTTTCTCTCTCTCCTTCTCCCTTTGCTTTTTTTCCTTTTGCTATTTTCTCCACAATGTCTCTCCCTCTTTCTCCTTTCACTCTCTTTGTCTCCCTCAAAACCCCTCTCACCTTTGCCTCTGTCTGTCTGACCTTGGTCCCCAGGGGAATCTCCCTCCAGCAGCTTTTTGTTCACTGTTTGTTTCTCTGACTTGAGAATTCACTTTTTTTCCTGAAATCGTGCCTCAAAGGATTCCAATCAATGATCCTTCTCTGCTCTCCCCCCTCCACCCTTCCAACCCTCTCCCTCCTACCGATCCATTACACAGCAGCAGCCAATGCAGCCAGCCTTTCAAAGTCCTGCCTCTGTCTCATTTCTCATAAATGAGCGTTAACTCTCTCTCTCTCTCTCTCTCTCTCTCTCTCTCTGGCTCTCTCATTTCATTTCATTTCCCCCTGTAAATGCCACATAGCAGTCCCTTAAGAAATGGCATTTGTACATTCTCCCTTTGTGCTTTCATTTCTCCCTCCTGCCTGCTTCCAACCCCCTCCTCCTTTTTTCTCAGGAATTCATTTTTCCTGTCCTTCCTTTCCTGCCTCTCTCTTCCCATCTCCCTCAATCCATCTCTCCACCCCTCTCTCTGCCTCTGTCTTTGTCAAACCAAAGTGACATTTCCCCCATGGAAATGAGTGAAAACATCAAACAGGAGAACAGTCCTCTGGCACCAGTGCGCCTCTCCATGGCACATTGTGTTTTTGTGTGTTCAATCAAAATGCTAATGGTGTTATCAGCAACATCGGGGCGATGTTATTGTAGCGCTAATTGATAAGAAGAGGATGATGGGAGCAGCAGATAGTTAGCGCTAGCCCCTGATGCTGCATGCCCAGCCCAGCGTTCAATTATTCTTTAATTACAATGGCTGTAATAAAAGGGAACAAATTGCTTAATGATGACTGTTTCTGCGGCAACACTGTGTGCACCGCTCTCCTGTTTTCCTCTGCCATGGCCATGTGGTGTGTTGTGGTGTGTATGGCTCATTTACATACAGAGGAGATTGGAGGTACAGTAGTACAGTACATTCTGAAGCCTGGGCTCTCAGTTTGAGGTACAGCAGATACAGTTGAAGTCAGAAGTTTACATACACTTAGGTTGGAGTCATTAAAATTCGTTTTTCAACCACTCCACAAATTTCTTGTTAACAACTATAGTTTTGGCAAGTCGGTTAGGACATCTACTTTGTGCATGACACAATACATTTTTCCAACAATTGTTTACAAACAGATTATTTCACTTATAATTGACTGTATCACAATTCCAGTGGGTCAGAAGTTTACATACACTAAGTTGACTGTGCCTTTAAACAGCTTGGAAAATTCCAGAAAATGATGTCATGGCTTTAGAAGCTTCTGATAGGCTAATTGACATCATTTGAGTCAATTGGAGGTGTACCTGTGGATGTATTTCAAGGCCTACCTTCAACCTCAGTGCCTCTTTGCTTGACATCATGGGAAAATGAAAAGAAATCAACCAAGACCTCAGAAAACAATTGTAGACCTCCACAAGTCTGGTTCATCCTTGGGAGCAATTTCCAAACACCTGAAGGTACCACATTCATCTGTACAAACAATAGTACGCAAGTATAAACACCATGGGACCACGCAGCCATCATACCGCTCAGGAAGGAGATGCGTTCTGTCTCCTAGAGATTAATGTAATTTGGTGCGAAAAGTGCAAATCAATCCCAGAACAACAGCAAATGACCTTGTGAAGATGCTGGAGGAAACAGGTACAAAAGTATCTATATCCACAGTAAAACGAGTCCTATATCGACATAACCTGCAAGGAAGAAGCCACTGCTCCAAAACCAGCATAAAAAAGCCAGACTATGTTTTGCAACTGCACATGGGGACAAAGATCGTACTTTTTGGAGAAATGTTCTCTGGTCTGATGAAACAAAAATAGAACTGTTTGGCCATAATGACCATCGTTATGTTTGGAAGAAAAAGGGGAATGCTTGCAAGCCGAAGAACACCATCCCAACCGTGAAGCACGGGGGTGGCAGCATCATGCTGTGGGGGTACTTTGCTGCAGGAGGGACTGGTGCACTTCACAAAATAGATTGCATCATGAGGAAGGAAAATTATGTGGATATATTGAAGCAACATCTCAAGACATCAGTCAGGAAGTTAAAGCTTGGTCGCAAATGGGTCTTCCAAATGGACAATGACCCCAAGCATACTTCCAACGTATGGCAAAATGGCTTAAGGACAACAAAGTCAAGATATTGGAGTGGCCATCACAAAGCCTTGACCTCAATCCTATAGAACATTTCTGGGCAGAACTGAAAAAGCGTGTGCGAGCAAGGAGGCCTACAAACCTGACTCAGTTACACCAGCTCTGTAAGGAGGAATGGGCCAAAATTCACCCAATTTATTGTGGGAAGCTTGTGGAAGGCTACCCGAAACGTTTGACCCAAAGTTAAACAATTTAAAGACAATGCTACCAAATACTAATTGAGTGTAGGTAAACTTCTGACCCACTGGGAATGTGATGAAAGAAATAAAAGCTGAAATAAATCATTCTCTCTACTATTCTGACATTTCACATTCTTAAAATAAAGTGGTGATCCTAACTGACCTAAAACAGGGAATTTTTACTAGGATTAAATGTCAGGAATTGTGAAAAACTGAGTTTAAATGTATTTGGCTAAGGTGTATGTAAATTCCGACTTCAACTGTACATGTAGTAAAGCCTTGGCTCTCAGGAGAGAGGAGCAGAGAGGAGGTTATGCAGTGGGATTTATTTATCAAGCCACATGTCTGTAGAAGTGCTCTTTTCACGCTTTACATGGGCTGATATGTGGCTGTTTTTCCCACATGTCCTTCTGGTTTCACGCTTGAGAACCTAGCACTAGTCTGTGAGTGTGAGTGAGTGTGAGTGAGAGAGAGTATGAGTGAGTATCTGTGTGATAGAGAGAGAGACAGATAGATAGTAGAGAGATGAGACAACTGGAAATTGTAATTGCTGAAGAATCTGGGAGAAAGTCGGGGGGAAAATCCCTCTGTCTTCCAATTTGTCAAAGTTCCTTTTTCCCCCAGCATGCCAGTGGCCAGTGAGAGAGGGATTGTAATTAATAGGCTAGGAGTTATTTCCGATGTGTCAGTATTTCAGGCTGCCTTCAGAGTGATAATGTTCCCTGGCTGCTGGCCCTGGGGACTGCTCTATCTTATTAACTTGTCCTAGGAGACAGCTCCGCCATGGGGACAGCCCTGCTTTAAGGCCCACCAGGAGGGGGAAGGAGGGAGGGGGAGGGAGGGGAGAGAGGGAGGGGCAGGTAGAGAAGGAGGGAGGCGAGGGGGAGGGAGGGAGGGATAGGGAGAGATGGAGGGGGGGGGGGGGGGGGGGGGGAGAGGGAGGCGGACCACTAATCACCACCGCTGTTCAGCTCTCCTCCTCCACTCTCCTATTGAGACTGTAGTCCTGTTAGTGGATTCCTTTTGTCTTCCTATCCACCCCTCCACCTCCCCGCCGGCGTATCAGCTGACAAAATAGGTGATCATTAAACCACCTTGAGGCATTGATCAAAATGGCTAAATGCTGTAGTTAGTAGAGGATGCAGTACTGTTTATCTATGATCAAAGATACTAGTGGGCTGATATAGGCTAGTGTGAGCCCTACAATACCCAGGCAGGCAGGAGGAAGCTGTATTCTGCTCTGTCTATAATGAGGAGAGAGAGAGAGAGAGCGAGACCTTAGCTACGCAGACCCTATGGAGCCCTGAGGAGAGGAGAAGAGAGGAAAGGAGAGGAAAAAATAGGTGAGGAAAGGAGAGAAGGGGAGGGGAAGAGAGGAGAGGAGAAGAGGAGGGGAGTGTAGAGGAGAGGAGAGGAGAAGAGGCACCAGGATGAGTGAAATGAAGCAGTGGCTTGACACCCTTTTAATCTGTTTTGCCTTTAAATGCTTCTCTATTGAGTGCCAGAGCACAAGGTTAATGAGAACAAGTCTCTCAGGTGACAGAGGATGCTGCTGAGAGAGGAGATCTCAACCACCAGGAGGGAGGACATAGTGGCATGGAGGTAAAGGCGAGTGGATGAGTCAAGATAAGACTGTGGTGGAGAAAATGAAGAGTGGAGTGCGTAATAGTATGATGTTTTTTAGAAGTGAGGGAAAAAAGTATTTGATCCCCTGCTGATTTTGTACGTTTGCCCACTGACAAAGACATGATCAGTCTATAATTTTAATGGTAGGTTTATTTGAACAGTGAGAGACAGAATAACAACAAAAAAATCCTGAAAAACGCATGTAAAAAATGTTATAAATTGATTTGCATTTTAATGAGGGAAATAAGTATTTGACCCCTCTGCAAAACATGACTTAGTACTTGGTGGCAAAAATCACAGAGGTCAGACGTTTCTTGTAGTTGGCCACCAGGTTTGCACACATCTCAGGAGGGATTTTGTCCCACTCCTCTTTGCAGATCTTCTCCAAGTCATTAAGGTTTCGAGGCTGACGTTTGGCAACTCGAACCTTCAGCTCCCTCCACAGATTGTCTATGGGATTAAGGTCTGGAGACTGGCTAGGCCACTCCACGACCTTAATGTGCTTCTTCTTGAGCCACTCCTTTGTTGCCTTGGCCGTGTGTTTTGGGTCATTGTCATGCTGGAATACCCATCCACGACCCATTTTCAATGCCCTGGCTGAGGGAAGGAGGTTCTCACCCAAGATTTGACGGTACATGGCCCCGTCCATCGTCCCTTTGATGCGGTGAAGTTGTCCTGTCCCCTTAGCAGAAAAACACCCCCAAAGCATAATGTTTCCACCTCCATGTTTGATGGTGGGAATGGTGTTCTTGGGGTCATAGGCAGCATTCCACCTCCTCCAAACACGGCGAGTTGAGTTGATGCCAAAGAGCTCGATTTTGGTCTCATCTGACCACAACACTCACCCAGTTTTTTTGTTAGTTTTTTTAAATTATTTTTTTATTTAGCAGACGCTCTTATCCAGAGCGACTTACAGGAGCAATTAGGGTAAAGTGCCTTGCTCAAGGACACATCGACAGATTTTTCACCTAGTCAGCTCGGGGATTAGAACCAGCGACCTTTCGGTTACTGGCACAACGCTCTTAACCACTAAGCTACCTGCCGCCCAGTTCTCCTCTGAATCATTCAGATGTTCATTGGCAAACTTCAGACGGCCTTGTATATGTGCTTTCTTGAGCAGGGGGACCTTGCGGGCGCTGCAGGATTTCAGTCCTACGGCGTAGTGTGTTACCAATTGTTTTCTTGGTGACTATGGTCCCAGCTGCCTTGAGATCATTGACAAGATCCTCCCGTGTAGTTCTGGGCTGATTCCTCACCGTACTCATGATCATTGCAACTCCACGAGGTGAGATCTTGCATGGAGCCCCAGGCCGAGGGAGATTGACAGTTCTTTTGTGTTTCTTCCATTTGCGAATAATCGCACCAACTGTTGTCACCTTCTCACCAAGCTGCTTGGCGATGGTCTTGTAGCCCATTCCAGCCTTGTGTAGGTCTACAATCTTGTCCCTGACATCCTTGTAGAACTCTTTGGTCTTGGCCATGGTGGAGAGTTTGGAATCTGATTGATTGATTGCTTCTGTGGACAGGTGTCTTTTATACAGGTAACAAGCTGAGATTAGGAGCACTCGCTTTAAGAGTGTGCTCCTAATCTCAGCTCGTTACCTGTATAAAAGACACCTGGGAGCCAGACATCTTTCTGATTGAGAGGGGGTCAAATACTTATTTCCCTCATTAAAATGCAAATCAATTTATAACATTTTTGACATGCGTTTTTCTGGTTTTTGTTGTTGTTTTTCTGTCTCTCACTGTTCAAATAAACCTACCATTAAAATTATAGACTGATCAGTCTAGTGGGCAAACGTACAAAATCAGCAGGGGATCAAATACTTTTTTCCCTCACTGTACACCATTTTTATGATGCCTCCTATTTGCGCTTGGTCAGTATGATACATCAGTCTGTGGGGATTTATTAAGAGTGCACGAGACAGAAGGGACAGAGAGAGCCTGCTGCATGGTGGCTACTGAGAAAGGAAGGCCCGCAGCCTCTGAGGAGAGGATGGTCAGTCTGAAAGAGAGGAGAAAGAGAAGAGAAAGAGAGACAACATTACCTGGGCTTTTTTTTATCTTTCCCCAGTTGGCCATTTCCCTCTCTCCCCATGACCGATATACTCTAGGGGGGAGAAGGAAGGGTGGGGGAAATGGCCTCTTTCAGCCTTCAGATTTAATTTCAACCCGCTTTTTCTCCAGAGGACAATGCCAGCGGAAAGCCTTATCGTGGCTGGGCTGAGACACAGAGGCCCAGAGGCCATGGGCGCCCATCTGCAGCACAAAACCTGTCACATATATATTTATATGTGGGAGGGTTGTGTGACAAACAGACGGACAGACAGACATATGGAGGGAGGGGTGCGGGGCTGGACGTAGCTGAAGACCTGCTCTGTGTCTCACTGACTCCACAGTGGACAGAGGGCTGGGCCACAACTCAACATACTGCCGTAAACAGGCAGAGCAGTAAAGGCTGGGGAAATCACTATAAGCACCCACTTAAGCACTCTCATCCCTGGAATCAGCTAAATGACGACCACCCTGCATCTGATCACACAGATTCATTACTGCACTCAGACAGTCCACCTGTGTGCACTGTGCAGAAATAGAATGTGCAGTTATGGCGGGAGTAGAGTGCTCATCTCATCTGACCATTTGAGATGGAATGTAGCTAACTGCACATGGCTTTCCACGCTAAGAGGATGCCGGATGCCTTTACAGAGCAATCTGCCTGCTTTGTGTAAACACATGTCATGGGTAAGGGTGTGTGTAGGGAGAATGAGTTTGGCACAGACAAGCACAGCCAGAGATTTGAATGGAGAATAAGCCTTCAGGACACCTGAATAAAGAGCTGTGTGTCTAACAGCCATCGCCCCGGGTTCACCACACCTCCACAGCTCTGAGGTAGAGGGATACACTCCATACAGGCTCTCCCAGCCTCTTTGGAGGGACACAGGCTCTCCCAGCCTCCCAGGTTACCCCTCTGTGACTGCCACCCTGCCCCCTCCCTGGCAGCCCCCACATTAGCTTGTTTTGGGTTTGCGATTTTCTCTCCCACCAGGCCGTGTTGGTCCCTCCCAGTGAGTAATCACCTTCTCAGCGTATTTGATATTGTCTTCATTGTTTTAGATCCTGGCTCCTTTCACAGTGTCACTTTCAATAAAGGAGAGATTCAAGTGTTAGCTGTCAGGTATATGTAACAAATTCACATTTTGATATGGAGGAGGGAGAGAGACGGCAGGGGATCTGAGCTATGCTATTCCATTCTCACATTGTCACGATTCAGACAGACGACCAGAGGACCACAATTGCGTCACACCAGAAAGTTTATTAAACTTAAGGGAAAAGGGAAGTAGGGAGTGAATGAAGGCTCCAGGGGTAACAGGGATCCCGTCCAATGCGCTGGGTCTGTGCCCCCCCCAGTGGCAGCGATGCGTCCTATGAAGCCGGTGGTGGGTGGTCCAGAAGTCCTGGGGGGGGGAGACACAGACACAACAGGGCGGAATGAAACCAGGCAGCAGTACAGTTCAAGGGAAATCCAAAATACGTAGTAGCAAGGCAGAAGGCTGGTCAGAGTTACCGGGATTGAAGAGTAGTCAGGAGTCGTAATGGCAGAAGCAGGTCTGGATCTCCTGAGGCAGAAGAGTATCCAAAAAACAGGCAGGTCCGGGGTCACAAAACCAGGGTGAGCCAGAAGCGCGAGCAAACAGGTTCCGGGTGTGAGCTTTGCAGACGATCTGACACCGGAGAGCTGAAAGACAGGGCCTTAAATACTGGGAGAGGTAGTGGGTAATGCAGCGCAGCTGGCAGAGTAATTAGAGCAGAGCAGAGCAGGGACAGGTGGAGCTAGTTAGGCTGAGTAGAGAGAGTGGTGAGCAGAGTGGAAGAAAATTAAGGTGGTAACCCGGTGGAGTGAGAGGCCCATGACAGAACCCCCCCCCCAAGGGACGGCCCCAGAAGTCCCAAGAGCAACACCACGCCGGGCGGGAGGAGGGGAGCCGGAGGAGGGCTAGAACTCCTCCGAACGGTCCGAGTGAACGTCCTCATCCTCGGAGGAAGCCGGAGGGCCGTGGTCGGGAGATGGGACAGGTCCCGAGACAGGATCAGGCACAGGACAGGAAGCCGAGCGGGCCGGACGGTTAGGGACCCCTCTGGGGCGGCCCCTACGGATTGCAGGTTGATCAGGATGCCGTTGGTGGAAAGCGGTGATGAGAGTCCTATCCACAATCCGACTAGCTGGCACCCAGGTCCTTTCCTCAGGTCCATAGCCCTCCCAGTCAATGAGGTACTGGAGACCCCTACCCCTCCGTCTGGACCGAAGCAGGCGGCGGACGGTGTAAACCAGACCACCATCGACGAGCCGTGGAGGAGGAGGACCAGGCGCAGCAGGGACCAGCGGACTCTCATGGATGGGCTTAATCTTAGACACATGGAAAGTGGGGTGCACCCTCAGGGAATTAGGCAGTTGGAGCCGGACAGCAGTTGGGCTAATCACTCTTATGATAGGGAATGGGCCAATGAACCGAGGTGCCAGCTTCTGCGACTCCACCCTGAGTGGCAGGTTCTTCGATGACAACCACACCCTTTGACCAACATGGTAGGTGGGAGCAGGAATTCTCCGACGGTTGGCCCCGGTAGTGTAGCTGGCAACGGACCTGAGGAGTGTGGCTCGGGCTTGTGACCAGGTGCGGCGACATCGACGGGCAAAAGCAAGTGCAGATGGGCAAGTAACCTCCTCCTCCTGGCTGGCAAATAGAGGAGGCTGGTATCCATAAACACATTGGAAAGGGGACATACCGATGGCAGAGCAGGTCAGAGAATTGTGTGCGTACTCCACCCATGTCAATTGCTGCGACCAGGAGTGGGGGTTGCGTGAAGTCATGCATCGCAGTGCCTTCTCGAGCTCCTGATTAGCCCGCTCTGACTGCCCATTGGATTGGGGATGGAATCCGGAAGTCAGACTGACTGTGGCTCCCAGCAGGTGACAGAACTCCTTCCAAAAAGCGGAGGAGAATTGTGGACCACGGTCAGAAACTACATCCTTTGGCAGTCCGTGGATCCGGAAGACGTGTTCCAGGACCACCTGGGCGGTCTCCTTGGCGGTTGGGAGCTTGGGGAGGGGAATGAAGTGTGCCATCTTGCTGAAACGGTCAACGATGGTGAGAATGACGGTCATGCCACTTGAAGGGGGCAGCCCCGTGACAAAGTCAAGGGCGATGTGCGACCAGGGACGTCTGGGCACAGGCAGGGGCTGCAGCAATCCGGCTGGGGGCTGGCAGGACGACTTGTGTTGGTTGCAGATGGGGCAGGCTTGGACGAATTCCCGTACATCCTTCCTCAGAGAGGGCCACCAGAACCTCTGGGCGAGCAGGTTGTAAGTGCGGGTGGAGCCAGGGTGACAAGCTAGGCGGGAGTCATGTCCCCACTGAACGACCTGGGACCTCAGGTCTTCGGGGACAAAAAGGCGGTCAGCTGGGCAAGTGCTGGGACCTGGCTGGTTACGGAGAGCCTCCAGCACCTGTTCCTCAACAGCCCAGGTCAGAGCTGCAACGATGCAGGGACTTGGCAGAATCGACACAGGGTCCTTGGAGGGGGTGTCATCCTTCTGGAATTGACGGGAGAGGGCGTCTGGCTTGGTGTTGCGTGATCCAGGCCGGTATGACAGAGTGAAATTAAACCTGGTGAAGAACAGGGCCCAGCGGGACTGCCTGGAGTTCAACCGTTTGGCCGTGCGGATGTACTCCAAGTTCTTATGATCGGTCCAAACGAGAAATGGAATGGTGGACCCCTCCAGCCAGTGACGCCACTCCTCCAAGGCAAGCTTCACAGCCAGCAGCTCACGGTTCCCTATGTCGTAATTGCACTCAGAGGGGGACAACCGACGTGAGAAAAAGGCACAGGGATGGAGCTTCCTATCCTCCGCAGCCCACTGAGAAATCACAGCACCAACTCCCACATCCGAGGCGTCCACCTCCACAATGAATTGCCGGTCCACATCAGGCATCTGGAGGATGGGAGCGGAGGTGAACCTCACCTTGAGGGTACTGAAGGCTTTGTCGGCTGCTGGGGTCCAGGTGAAGGGTTGCTTGGTGCTGGTTAGAGCAGTGAGAGGGGCAGCAACGGTACTGTAGTTCCGGATAAACTTCCTATAGAAGTTAGCAAACCCCAGAAACTGTTGCAGCTTCTTTCTGTTCTCCGGAACTGGCCATGAAGTGACTGCTGATACTTTGGCAGGATCCATTTGGATACTTCCCTCTGCCACTATGTACCCCAGGAAGGCCACTGTCTTGACGTGAAACTCACATTTCTCTGCCTTGGCGTAGAGGGAATTCTCCAGAAGACGATGAAGGACTTGCTGGACATGGCGGGTGTGTTCAGACAGGTTTCTGGAGTAGATTAAGATGTCATCCAGGTAAACGAAGACAAACTTGTTTAACATGTCCCGCAGTACATCATTCACTAGAGCCTGGAACACAGCAGGAGCATTGGTGAGGCCAAAAGGCATAACCAGATACTCGTAGTGGCCTGTTGGTGTATTGAATGCGGTTTTCCATTCATCTCCCTCCCGGATCCGCACTAGGTGGTAAGCGTTTCTGAGATCCAACTTGGTAAAAACAGTGGCTCCCTGGAGCAACTCAAAAGCAGAGGTGAGCAGAGGCAGAGGGTAACGGTTTTTCACTGTGATGTCGTTGAGTCCCCTGTAGTCGATGCAGGGGCGAAGAGATCCGTCCTTCTTCCCCACAAAGAAGAAGCCAGCACCAGCAGGAGATGAAGATGAACGGATTAATCCTGCGGACAGAGAGCCATTGATGTAGTCCTCCATGGACTTTCTTTCAGGAGCAGACAACGAATAAAGACGACCCCTTGGAGGAGCTGTTCCAGGGAGGAGGTCGATGGCACAGTCGTACGGTCGGTGAGGGGGCAGAGATGTGGCTCTTGCTTTGTTAAACACCTCTCTGAGACCATGGTAGCATTCTGGGACATTGGAGAGGTCAGGAGCGGAGTTAGTAGGTACTGGCCGAGGGGGTAGTGCGGCAGCAAGCAGGCAGGTTCGGTGGCAGTCCTCTCCCCACTCCCTGATCACCCCGGTCACCCAGTCGAGCTGAGGGTTGTGCCGGCGGAGCCATGGGTAACCCAGGATGAGGGGTTGGCCTGGAGAGGGGAGCAGGTGAAACTGGATAGTTTCTTGATGGTTTCCGGACAGACCCATCGAGACCGGGGCCGTGACATGAGTGACCGATCCGAGTAAGTGTCCGTCCAGTGCCCGGGCAGGAATAGGAGGTGTCAAACGGAGGTTCTCCAGTCCCAGTTGGCGTGCCAGCTTGATGTCCATTATGTTGGCTTCGGCGCCAGAATCCACCAGAGCAGCCAGGGTGTGAGTTGAGTCAGAGAGGCGGAGGTGAACTTGCAGCAGGGGTTTGCGGTCGGAGGACTGGATGGTCATTGAACTCAACCGGACTCCCCCTATGCCCGGTGAGCTTCGGCCCTTTAAAGGGCAGGTTACCACACGATGTCCATCACCTCCACAATAGAGGCAGAGGTTTGAGGTGAAGCGGCGCTGGCGCTCTGCAGGAGTGAGGGAGGCTCGCCCAATCTCCATAGGCTCAGACTGATCAAGCTGACCTGGGTGAGTGGCAGTAGATGACAGGAGCCCAGTCGGATCTCTCCGAATGCCGGTAGTAGGTGGACCTTGGCGCCCCCTCTCACGACGACGGGTCTGTATCCTTCTGTCGATCCTGACAGTCAGTGCGATGGCTTCATCAAGAGTGGAAGGCAGTTCATGGGAGACCAACTCGTCCTTGATATAGTCAGCCAAACTATGGAAGAACGCGTCCACCAACGATGGTGTGTTCCAAGAACTTCGTCTAGCCAGGGTTCGGAAGTCGATGGAATGGTCTGCGACTGTACGTCTGCCTTGTCGAATACTGAACAGTTCACGAGACGCCTCTGCGGTGGGTGAATCCAGGTCAAACACCTTCAGCATCTCCTCAGCAAACAGGTCGAAGGTTGCACATGCGGGGGTTTGACGTTCGAACTCTGCTGTTCCCCAGAGTCGAGCTCGGCCCGTCAGGTGAGTGATGGCATACCCAACTTTAGCCCCCTCCGTGGCGAAGGTCCTTGGCTGCAAGGAGAACTGAAGTCGGCAGCTAGTCAGGAATGGCCGGACCTGGGTTGAATCGCCGTTGAACCGCTCGGGGTTTCCAATCTTGGGTTCCGGAGCAGCGGCTGCAATGACCGGGGCAGGTAACTCGGGGGCTGGGCTGGTGGGCAGACTGGCTGGGGTAAGGTTGGTGAGGAGTTGAATGATCATGGCGAGTTGTTGTTGCTGCTGCTGGAACTGCTGCTCATGCTCATCGGTTTCCATGTCGGGGAAAGTGTGCGCTGAGTCCATAATGGTCAGATCGTACTGTCACGATTCAGACAGACGACCAGAGGACCACAATTGCGTCACACCAGAAAGTTTATTAAACTTAAGGGAAAAGGGAAGTAGGGAGTGAATGAAGGCTCCAGGGGTAACAGGGATCCCGTCCAATGCGCTGGGTCTGTGCCCCCCCCAGTGGCAGCGATGCGTCCTATGAAGCCGGTGGTGGGTGGTCCAGAAGTCCTGGGGGGGGGAGACACAGACACAACAGGGCGGAATGAAACCAGGCAGCAGTACAGTTCAAGGGAAATCCAAAATACGTAGTAGCAAGGCAGAAGGCTGGTCAGAGTTACCGGGATTGAAGAGTAGTCAGGAGTCGTAATGGCAGAAGCAGGTCTGGATCTCCTGAGGCAGAAGAGTATCCAAAAAACAGGCAGGTCCGGGGTCACAAAACCAGGGTGAGCCAGAAGCGCGAGCAAACAGGTTCCGGGTGTGAGCTTTGCAGACGATCTGACACCGGAGAGCTGAAAGACAGGGCCTTAAATACTGGGAGAGGTAGTGGGTAATGCAGCGCAGCTGGCAGAGTAATTAGAGCAGAGCAGAGCAGGGACAGGTGGAGCTAGTTAGGCTGAGTAGAGAGAGTGGTGAGCAGAGTGGAAGAAAATTAAGGTGGTAACCCGGTGGAGTGAGAGGCCCATGACACACATAGAAGAATGGAGAGACATCACATATGAGAGAACGCATGTTTTTTAAAATATTGTTCTTTAATTGTTCTTTTTTGGGGGGGGGGGGGGGGTAGATCAGCTTTAATATTGCAGATAGATTGTAACTTCCATCAATGTAATTGTCTGCATCACTTCCAATCCTCCATATGTTTTTTTTGTTGCAAATATATATATATATATATATATACATACACATACATACATATAAATAGATATACATAAATATATATACAAAAAAATATATTTCCCTTTATTACTTTCCAACCCCACCACCCCTCCCCTAATTGGAGTAAACTAGTGAACAACAACGCTTAGGCCTCTACTTCCAGCTTATACATACGCATCTTTACACAAATTGGATTCCAAAGTAATAACATGCATAAAGAAAGTTTTAGGGCATTGACAACAGGCCGTATGGGTAAGATAGATGGAACGTTGGGTAAACGTATTTGTATTCACATTTTTAAATGTAACCTTAATGAGATTTTGCTGATATTTATGTAGGATTACTGAAGCCTTAGCTCTATTTGAAGAAAAATCCCATTACCATCCCAGTATGTGAAGACCAAGTAGGTGTTTTTTATTAAATACTTTACACTGTCGATTTAATATAACAGGCGTCTATAAATCACAATTTATATCAATACAAGTATCTGGCCCATTCTATCTAAATCTCCATTCTATCTAAATCTCATTTGAGAAATATATTTTCTCTCCCTTGAATTCTTATGAAGCGAAAATTATGATTGTGCATACAGATAAGACAGTCACCGGTGGTGGAATGGAACAGAGACGTGGAATATCTCATATAGCTACCTAGACAGCTTTTTTCTCCACAAACGATACCAAGTATGACCTGATAGCTGGTGCCGGTCTTTTGAGGGGGAGATTGCGAGACAGGAAGACGGTGCAGAAAAAAACTGTTTGTTGTCAGTGATAAAAATGTCCTGGACTGAGTGACAACACTCTGCTGTAGCCATGATGACCGAGGCAATCAGAAAGGCGATGGGCTTTGCTAATGAAGGGCCTCGTTAACAGGAGTGGAGATGATAAGAGCTCCGCTTGGCGTCCCCGGGGAATGAAACCCAAAGGGAGGGAGGGAGGGAGGGAGGGAGGGAGGGAGGGAGGGGTGTGAGAGAGTGGGGGCTGTTCACCTGAGTATGTCATACAGGAACCCTACCTCATTCCTGGAGATGTGTTTGGGTTCCGAAGGTGGACGTTTTGGGTTTCTGCACAGCTGAATGTCTAAAGATTGGGAAAAAATAATATGCAAAAACCCTGTGCAACATTATCCACAGCCCATAGGCCTGCAGCAGACCCTCAGGGTACTCTACTGTACATCTTTAGGCTGTGAAGATGACTGCTGTAGTGAAGATGTAATAACAGTGTTATAGATAGTATGTGAGCCTATCTTAGGTGTGTGTGTATTTTTGGTGGCTGACTGGACAGTGGAGAGGTGGGTACTGTTATTTAGGTAGAGGTGTTTATCAGATGGCTGCAGGTGAGGATGCCATGCTGCGCTAGGTAATGGGCTGTATCTCTCAAATAGACAGACAGACAGTCCTAATGCACAGGGCTCTCTCTAGGCTTGCTGACCTCTGTAGGCTGTGGGTTTGTTTGATGTTCCTCAGGCCCTTAGATGGTGTAGGGATAGAACATCAAGGTGGATCAATGTGATAGTAGTACTATAAAAACAGACCTGGGTTCAAATACTATTTAGGGTATTTGAATTACTTTCAAAGACATTTGGAAGTACATATTTAGATATGTTTTATTTGAAAAGACAAGTAGTTGGATTGTTTTTGGAAATACACAAATACACTCCCATGCATTTAACCCAGGTATTTGAAAATACTTTCAAATAGTAGGCTATTTATAGGAAATGATTTGGAAATACTTTCAAATACTTCCAATAGAAGTAGTTGATTCGGGCCACATTATTTGAAAATACTCAAATACACAGAAATGTATTTGAACCCAGGTTTGATAAAAACACAGCAAAACATTTGATATACTCTTTCCCTCACAGATGTGTCACTTACTTTTGTCTCTCTGTACCTTCATCAAAAATATCCTCTCTTGTTTGAGAGCTGAGGCTTGTTTCAAAGGACAGCCAGCTGTTTCTTTGGTTTGAGAGGGCTAAGGGCAGACAGAGGCAACTCAGCAGCACTCGTTCACCACATACAACTGGATCATACCAACACATTACACAACTTCCCTTTCCTCTTGTCTACATCCCCAACTCTCCAAGTACTGACTCCTTCACTTCTTCACTCACTCATTGACTCACTCAGTCAACCCCCATCACCCTCTCTGATTTGCCCACGGGAGAAGGAAAGGTCCTTGCTATGCGAGATCCTCGGGACGTCCCTACCCCATTTAAGTTGACATTTAAAATGGTTAAGGTAAGGGTTAAGGTTAGGATTAGGGTTATGCTTATGGCTAGGGTAAGGGTAGGTTGAGGTTAAGGTAAGGTTAGGGTTAGGATAAGGGTAGGGTTTAGGGTAGGAACGTCCCAATGATTCCGGATAGCACTAACCGAGAAGGGAAGGCGTTGTCCGTGTGGCCGTAGAGCAGGCCTGATTGATTGGCCGTCTGTTCAGTCATGGCAAAGGGTCTGTAGCATTTTGGCGAGTTGCTGGAAGGTCAGGCAGGGGCCACGTTATGTCATATTACACACAGAGATCTCACACTCACTCACACTGCTGTCTGGAGTGGCACAGTAGAGAAAAGCTGGCCATCTCTCTGCAGTCACTTTACTATTAGTTATACTGTCTTATATTCAGAGATAACTAAGGGTTTAGATTTTTACTGTAGGCTACCCAGCTAAATGGATTTGGTTGTCAAGAATTAGGTAGGGGGAACTGTGAGTTGTAGCAGTGGGTGTGATTATAGCCTGCAATACCAGGGCAAAACACTAGTCATATGTTAAAAATACACTATGGGGTGTGCCTGGCCCTTTTTGGAACTATTACAGTGTATAATGTGGCGCTAGTGTTACAGGAGGTTGTGGACAAAAACACTGCAGGCTTTTGTGATGCTAGAATTACAGTGATGTTCAGACAAACAGTGCAGGCTTGAGAGCAGAGCAACACTAATGCTGTCAGTACAGGTGGTCTCAGTTATAAAGGCCAGTATTAAAGCCCATTACCCAGCAGCCTCAGAGTCAGAGAACACAGAGGCAGGATGAAATCATGACTCCATTAAGGCTGCCTGCCTTGGAGAGAGACAGAGAGAGCAGCACCACAGCCCCACCCAGTTCATCACTGGGTACATGTTAGTCATGAGTTACCCCCCACACACACACACACACCACCCCACCACATCCACAGCAGAGAACCATAACACCATTTTCATACCCGCTGCTTTATTGAGCAGAAATAATTTGCATGTATTCTCTATTTCCACTCTAGTAAAATATGTGTGCTACACTACACTTGTAAATGAGTAACTAAATGACTGCTCCGTCTCTAGTGTCCTGTGTCTCTACCAAGCGCTGTACCTCTCATTACCATAACCCCAATATAAATACCCCCTTTCTCCATCAAACTAAGGGGGCAGTGTTCAGCTCCAAGAGGCAGTAAGTCTTTGAGAGGGCTGCTAGATCAGCTAGTGTATAGTGTGCCTATGTCTACTGTAGGAGGAGGTTAAAGATAGCCAGGCGTTGTCAATGGGTCCCTCTCTCATTAGAATTCCACTGGCATGTACCTTGCTCTCTTTAAGGGTCATTAAAGGAAGTTGGAGGCAGAATTTGTACAATGGTCTGTTTAACCTCTAGCAGCTTCTGGATGACTAGTGACTTTGGCAGTAGATTTCTGCCAAGGTATAAATCACATGATCCAGATGACAGGCGGTGGCATTTCCAGTGTGAGGGCTGAGCTGGACAGATCTCTCACTAAGAGATGTTCTTCTTTGAAATAGGTTTATTTGTTTGTTTATGCCATTTTTTCTTTTACCCGGGAATGATAACAAATAGCCTCTTTGGTTATCAGTGTTGCTGGCGGTAAAGCAGGACTGCAGCATATACGGCCAAACGTGATAGGATTCAGCCATGTGAAATCCAGGCACACATACATACAGTACTATCACACACCAACACATACGTCTGTGTAGAGTCTGTACTCACACACTACATGTTCATGTTTTTAAATGTATGTCAATTGTAAAGTATTTTGTCTGTAATGTCTTTTTCGTTATGTTGGACCCCAGTAAGACTAGCTGTCGCCATTGGTGTCGGCTAATGGGGATCCTAATAAATCAAATCAAATCACACATCCATGTCTGAGTCTAGATGGGGCCAGATTATGTTATGTGTAGATGCTTGTTTAGGAGTGTCTGTGTAGTTGGAGAGGTAATATTACCTGTGGCCCTGTAGACAGTGTGCATCGGCTCCAGGGTGTTAGCAGGACTCTGTTACACCTCCCAACTCTGTGCTCCCTGATAAGTCTTGGAGCACTGTGTCAGCCCGGGGCTGGCTGCAGCACCACCCTCATTACAGCCACCTTCATTTGGAGGATTACAAGCTACCAGGTAAAACAAGGTAATCCGCCCAATGATAAAGGTCTAATTTTAGTTTGGGGCTCATCAACCTGGCTGTCTATAGGACATGTGTTTTGGAGAGATCAGGAGTCACCCCCACATCTACCTCCCCCACTACCTCATCCTGCTTCTTTTGTGAGTGAGAGGATCACACCTAAGGGCACCTGCTCCACCCCTCTCAGCCCTGGAGTGGCTCTCTCTCTGGAGTCAGTGACACTGCAAAAACAACAGGGCCATCTAGAGCTGCGACAGAGAGAGAGAGACAGAGAAAGGGGATCTCTGACTCAGAGAGGTGCTGGGGCTGCCTTAATCGACATCCACGTCATTGGCGCCTAGGGAGCAGTTGCTGTTGGGGGATTCACCTTTCTGGCTCTGGGATTCGAACCAACGACCTTTCGGTAACTGGCCCAACGCTAGGATACCTGGGGGGGTACTCATATCACAGAAGTGAACAAGATGGTATCAGTAATGTCAAGGTCTAAGACTTAAGGCAACATAGATCACAACATACTGTAGGTAGGCAGGAGGAGGCCTCCCAAGACTGTAACTACCAATTGTGGAGAAAAAGGTAGGCAGGAGGAGTAGTTTCACTTTTTTAGTCCATTTGTTTTTGATTGTTCTGTTGTTTTTTCTGAGGCCAGGAGATCTCGGTGGTCTTTATGTGCCACTTATCCATCCCAGCCATGCGTATCATGATGCAGGAGGGCTGAGTGGAATCGCATCGGAGAGGGAGAGGGAGAGGGAGAGGGAGACATACACGCTCTCATTTGATCAGCTTGTAGAGCTGACATTTAAAGCAGACTGTCTGCAGAGGCGTGCAGGGAAAAGTACAATGGAAGGCACAGATAAAGAGTCCAGTGATTTCCACCTCCCTCTCTCTTTCTCTTTCTACTTTCTGTCTGTCTTTATGACATTACTCCTCTCCATATCTTCTCCTTCCCTCAGTATATTTTATGTCCCTCACCAATCTATCCCTAAGGCGGTCTCATGGTCCATGGTCTCAGATCGATAGATGACTGAAAGTGGTGTTTTTAAACATGCACAAAGAGGGACCCGCCATATCATCTCACTAATACAGGAGATAGTGTTAGACTGAAGGCCCTGATTGGGGTGAGGTGGGGTGAGGTGTCTCAGGTCACTCATTCCAGCCACCCGCCATAGCCTCCCCTACCCTACCCTTCTTTATGAGCATGCCTGTGTTAGCCTCACGACTTGGCCTGCCTGGGCTTTGACCCCTTATACACTCCCCCGGAGTGCACTAATAACCAGCCCTCCTTTGGAGATATCCTTAACCTCTGTTACATGCCTTGGTCAACAAACCCCTTCTTAGCCCCACTGTAATGGCCTCTACCTCATTGTCCTCTTTGACGATGGGCAGCTCACCGGATACCGGATGCTGTTTTGGTGGAAGTTTATTGGTAGGCGTGTGCTGTGGATGAAGGCTCTTACAGGCCAGTCACTTTAAATAACCTTTGAGATGAATTAAGCGGGAAGTGGGCCTGCGTGACCCCTGGTGGGGCGGCCGTCAAAGAGCACCTCCCTGTTATTGGACCCCCAGCCGGGTCGCCACACTCCCTGCCTGTCTGCCTGTTGGTGGATTGGATTGATCAGCCCTCGACTCACAGGCCAATTAGAGGGGTAGAGAAGGCCAGGCAGTACACAGAGCCATCTGCCCCGCCCGCTCACACCACCTCTCTCTTTGAAGCCCCCTTCCAATACATCAGGAGGAGAGGACAGCTGCTTTCCTCCATTAGATAAACATGTCCTAGCCACTTACTATGGCTACTCCATCCTCTCCCCCCCTCTCCCATAGAGAGACTGGCTCAGGGGCTCTGCTCCCGCAGATGGTGTAATGTGAGGAGGAGAGGTTTATGGTTACATATTAGAGTGCCACTTTCAGTACACTTTGTCGGCTGCACTCTCTTCTCTTTTCATCCTCTCGTTCTGCTCTTCTACCACTCCTTTTTCTTCTTTCCCATGCCCTTTTTTTACTCACTCTCCCTCTCTCCCTCATTCCCTCCTCTCTTCTGAAGAGTTCCCGTGCTGTATCCCCGTGGTAGAGGATTAACTCCACTCGTTTAGAGCCCACTCCGCTTCCACAGATGTCGGCTTTGAGATTGAAATGAGCTCTCCTCTGTAAAGCGAGTGAATTAATATACATTTCAGAGAGGGGAAAAACACTAAAGAGAGAAGCTGAGGAGTTTTGCGGAGAACAAGGCTCTGTCGGCACAGCGAGAGCGAACGGTTAAACACATGCCTGTGTGTAAGTCTCCAGATGGGAGTGAGTGAGAGGAAAGGAGAGGAGAGGAAGACCATGCTGGGTCCTCAGAACCATCATGTAACCATCCTGATCTACAAGAGCTCTAGAGTCCATAGCAACTACAGTCCTCCTCATCCACTGTTTAGACCACCAGGGGGTCTGAAACTGGGCTAGAGCTGTAGAGTGGAGGAGTCTCAGAATGGAGTGGACAACCCCATCTGTTCCAGAGAGTAGTAAGGACCCTGGTTCATCTCCAGTCTACTGTTAGCATTGACTTTATCCTCAACAGTCAAAGTTGACATCCTGAATGCGCCAATATACATCACCTCCTTCCATATTCAACAACCAACAACAGTGTTCTATCAAATAACTGATGGTGGATTTGTTGTTTGGTTCTCCTGCTGAACTGGAGCGTCTGTGTCGATTAGCAAGGTAGCGTGAGATGTTGACCGCGCTGTGTCTAGCAGCATGCTCTGTCTTTATCCTCTTTGAGATGCTCCTTTGAGAAGCCGACTGAAAAGTAGAGAGGAGAGATCAGAGAGACACATCCGTGAAATGAATAAGATGAACAAAGAAGTAAATAAACGGTAGACACGGTTCTCCATGGAGCTTTCTCATTCCTGCTAATTCATCTTGGCTCCAGCCCAAAAGCAGTGATTAAAGGACATCTGAAGTGCTGGAATGGCTGCGCGATGTATATTTTCACGTTTGATTATACAAACAATTATGCTGCACTTAAGAAATGAAATAAACCCAGGAAGCTGTGAACAGAGAGTGTTACACATGCTAATGACCCTACGCCGCTAGCCTTTGTGGTGCCACACACTCATAATCTACTGCTAGCTAGCCCTGTGTTGGTGAGTGTGTGTGTAGCAACCTGCATGCCCCACCCACCTCAGAATTGTTTCTTTTCAGCCATCTATTTGCTGTGTTTGAGGGGTGCAAAATCGACTGGATTGATTGCTTTCATTTTACACGAGCTACTGTTTTCTACTCTTGCTTGTGCCATACATTTTTTCCGTTAACGTTACGAGCGTGGAAACATTTGTAATGACCTGTCAAACACACCATGGTAATGGATGAAATGGGCTCAATGGAATACATTGTCTTTCCATTGCATCTACAAGAACACCAACGCTTGGTTGTGGATTTAACACACCGTCTCGACATATCATAAAAAAGAGAAGAACAATAACTTCATTTTGGTGGGTGTTGATTCTTTGTGCAACTGAAAAAAGTTTTATACAGTTGAAATGTTGACAAATTAGATGCACTAAAATGCAAGCAACAGAAAAGGAACACTTGGATTATAGTGATAATTATGTCTGATTTCGCAAACAATGTAAAGTATGCATAGATAGGTGTAATCTAGAGCCAAGTGTGTTCATTTTAGACCGTGTGGGTATCCTTTTCTTGACACACTTGTTGAATTATGTAATAGAATGTGACAACAACAGTAGTGAATAATTAAGGAGGCAGTCTAGGCAGTGCAGGTGAGCGCAATTTATGATTAGAGGTAGCCCGGACAAAGGACGTTTTTGGTGGTTGCAGGCCTGTTCCACCCCTTTATGTTAAATCATTGTATGCAAACAAACCCAGTGTATATATGCAAATGAGGCAAATATAATTATCTCTATTTTATCACAAAATATGAAAAAAAATACCTGATATACTAATTAAATGTATACTGTATATGAGTTCATTATAAGGAAAACAGTTACATTTGACAATACATTGAATACCTGAATTCCCACCAAAATGCCTGAACTCTATTCATTATTTGTCTGTGCCAGTACAATGTTTTGTGTGCTATAATTCAGTCAATATCTGATGGATTTTTTAAATGTTTGAAGTATCTTCATCTATTATCTAACTGTCATAGTCATCAGAATTATATTTTTAACCTTTTAACTATTTTGACACCCGTTACTAGCACGCGTGTGAGGAAGGCCTACAGTACAAGGGGCAAGAGATGAAAGATGGTAGTTGAGGAAGTGGGGTCAGTAGAGTCGGGATGACATCACCACATCCTGCCTACATTGACCTAACACGTCGTCAGCCGTACAGTCAGTCAGTCAGTACACAATGTTCTGTATACTTTTTTGCCTTCCACCACCACGTAGGTTGGAGGTGTACTGATGACCATATCAGATATCAGTTCTGTCATTTTCTCTCTACTGGCTGGGGGACAGATGTTATTGTGACTGTGTGTGGCCGCTGGGGGTGATCCGCTCTGTGTGGCTCTGTTTGGGTTGGGCCTGTATCTCCTGCTGCTTAGTGGCATTAGGTTTCTCTCTGTCTCACCCTTCTCAGCCAAATTCACCAGCAGCAGCAACAGCATCTCTTAAGTAAATAAAGGAAAGCAGTAGTGCTTCTAAGCGTTTGGCTCGCTCATTAAAAGCAATCTCCTCTAAACGGCGACGGCCCTCTGCAAAGTGCCGTCGTCAATGTTCTTCATTACGGATGAATTGATCCAGTGTCTTGCCTTTAAACATACCCCATGCTTGTACATAAATAACTGTCTGGCCACAGTGGCTGAGAAAAGCCTAATTAAGTTTAATCAATGCTACTTTATGACCACGCGTAATTCAATTCTTTAAACACTTGCTGCGTGCTTAATCTGTAGTGCTTTTTATGTTTGAAAAGGACTATTGAAATTGTAATGCAATTAGTCCGTGAGTCAGCGCTTCATCGGAGGCTCCAGGAGAAAGTTTGGATGTACGTGAATGGCAGCTAGCGCCTGCTATTCCTTCACTTCACAACCCAAAACTATTTCATGTATTAATCCACAGTCAATTCTCTTTCCATCTGTCTCTTCCATTATATCTCATGACCCATTCACTTATTACTGATTATATCCTATTCAGATCCCAAGTTTCATCATCAGGAAGGAATGAAAAAAATAATAATTACATTTAATGAAACTGATATCTATATCAATCAGTGGAAACGCACAAAAGGTGCAGATCTGTTTCAATGGATTTCCAATTCCACATTGGATCTCCTGATGAAAAGAAATTAATCAGCATTTCTCAATGGATTTTGGAAATGTTCCCGGCCCCTTCCTCATTGGATGTTACTGTATGTGATAGAGATCTAGACATCTATTGAGTTTGGCCCATTGTTCTTCTCAAGGGCTCTGCACAAAACACTCTGTTATTGTTCAATGGAGAACTTTGACACTTCTCTGTAGTTTAGACCCTTGCATTTCATTACACCAATAGTCAGCATGTCCATGTATTGAAGCTATTTGTTCTGATTGTGCAGTGTTGATTTTACACGTGGCAGTCTGTGCATAGCAGGCCTGTATTGCCCTAGCATGTTTGATTACGTGCATGATATTGGTTTTCTGTGAAATCACTGAGCCAGCTGGCTGCTGAGCTGAGGCCAGGTAATGAGCACATAGCTATAGCCCTGTTTGTCCCAGTCCTGCCCCAACAGATTGTACATATACTGTAACACTGTACATTCAGCACATACAGTAGAGGTCTGCTGCTCCACTGAGCTGGGAGAAGGAAGGTGTGCATTGGCTGAGCACAGAGGGCAGCAGGGAGGAAGGGATTGAGGGAGGGAGGGTAGCAAAAAAAGCACACAAAAAAACCTTCCTCTCTTTTGCACCGCACAGTGTACCTTTCTAAGTAGGACAGTAAAATGGATGGCCCATCGCTGCTAGCTGACCTACATAGAGACACAGACAAAATAGTTCCCTCAGCATAGGAGCTACAGTAGAGTGGAGCCCAGCCGCTCGCTCCTGCAGAACACGCATGCACACAGGAAACACACACACACACATTTACCCAGGGACACATGCTGTACCTTATTCACACACACATGAACAAGGATATACACACACGGGTAGGCGTAATAAATGCAAGCGTGCAAATATACCCACAACGCAAACTGACACTAAGATAAATTCACTGTCATCACACACATGAAAAATGTGTTTAGATATCAAATGTATATACACTCAGTGGCCAGTTTATTAGGTACACATATCTAGTACTGGGTCGGACCCCCCTTTGCCTCCAGAACAGCCTGAATTCTTCGGGGCGTGGATTTCTACAAGGTGTCGGAAACGTTCCACAGGGATGTTGGTCCATGCTGACGCGGTGCCATCACACAGTTGCTGCAGAGCCTGTAGCACCACCAGCCTGTACCGTTGACACCAGGCAGGATGGGTCCATGGACTCATGCTACTTATGCCAAATCCTGAAGTCCCGTGTAGCTCAGTTGGTAGAGCATGGCGTTTGCAACGCAAGGGTTGTGGGTTCGATTCCCACGGGGGCAGTATGAAAAATGTATGCACTCACTAACTGTAAATTGCTCTGGATAAGAGCGTCTGCTAAATGACTAAAATGTCAAATGTAAATGTAATTATTTATCCTGCTACCAGTCACGTTCTCCTAATCCCTGTCTACATGTACATACTGTATCTACCTCCAATACTGCAGTATCCCTGCACATTGTAAATGGGGTGCTGGCTATTACTGATCCTCCACTGTCTCCTCTCATCTAACCTATACAACCCTCCATCTCACATCTCCCTGCCTCTCCACTCCAGCCTCCACACACACTGGCAAACACACATACACACTTGCTCTGTCTATCTTTCTCACACAAACACACACATACAAGGACATGGAATAAATTATAATCACAGATTTTTTTATTTATTTAGACAAATAAATCTGCATAGACTACATTCAAAGCCAGCAGGACAGCAGAACAGCTGAGGTGGTGTAGTCTACTGCATCCCCCTGCATGCTTTACGATTGAATTAAATATATTTCTTATTTTTATGGGATAGTGAGGTATTCTTATATGACTAAACCTGTTCTCAATGCGTTTATCACTACACTGATTTGCCAGGGGAGATGAATTAGAGCTTTCTCCTCTAATGGGAATGATTCAGGGGAATGTCACAGGAGCAAAATATATTGAGCTTTTTCGCCCTCTCTTCTTTTCTTTGCTCTTAATTGCTTGGGGAAAAGGCAAGAGAGTGCCATTTCTGTATGCAGAGTCAATAGGGCTGACTACAAGTAAGGTTAATAGACTCTCTGCTGCTCCACAGCCTCCCAGGCCCTAAATAGAGTCCTCTCCACCAGCCTCTTTAGGAGGAAACCAGGGGCTTATTCTGTGCCAATCATTAATGAAACCGTCCTCCTCTTTGCTCCAGGGCTGAGTAAGAACGCTGATGCCACGGCCACTCTATTTCCCCGGCAGCAGCTTGTGGCTTTGTCACCATGGTTATTCATATAGCTAACATACTGTAGCGCCGTGCTACACATGATGCTTCTCATACTGTAGCGTGCCTGTGTGTGTGAACTGTCAGCATTTTAGGCCAGACTGAGTGAACCTTTCTCATCATTCGTTCTCTTTCTGTCTCTGTAGTTTATGACTGGAACATGACACACTGCTTCCTCATGTTCTCCCCTCCTTTCCTGGAGACTCTGTCATGGAGTGTTCCAGTGTTCCAGTGTGGGAATGTGTGTGTTTGGCCCTGCTCTGGGTCTGTTAATGGTAATGAGTTTATAAATCAGAGGATTACCTGAGTGCTGGTTCCAGGGTCCTCAGTAAAAGCAGAGAGGTGCTTATCAAAGGCCTGTAACAGTAGAGCTGTGGACTCTGGGAGGCTGCCACCGGAGGTGTGTGCCCTACTCCCGGCTCTGATTGGACAGGTTAAGGGCTGGTCATGCATAATGAGGTCAGAGCAGCCAATCATGAAAGGGAAGCAGTGGGAAGGGAAGGGGTAACTTGAGCCTGTCGCTCTAGCAGCCAGAGGGTGTGTGTGTGCATGCGTGCGTATGTGTGTTTGCGTGCGGGTCTCTGTGTGTGTTTCTGGGGGTCAGAGGTCATCCTTCCCCTGGTTGTTCCACTTCCTCTCCTCCCTGGTGTTTGACACGGTGCATTTTAAGAGCTGCGAGGCCTGCTGCATGCCTCCTCAGAAGACAGAACAGCAGCCTAGCTACCGTACCCTCATTAGATGCTCAATTTTGGTGTGTGCATGGGGAAAGTGGAGCGCAGATCATTAGCGATTTGGAGGGAGTGATTTGTTTTGCTCCACAAGTTGTTTAGCAATACGTGTTTGTAGTGCTGAGGATTTCTTAACTACCCTTAGTTTTAACATCTAATGTTGGCATAAATCATATGTGGCACTTATCCTTGCGTGTGCTGGGGTATGAGTCATTCCTCTTTATGGAGAGACGGTGTCTGCAGTTAGGGGTGTGTGTGCGATGCCGTGCCCACTTGTGTGTGTGTTTGTGTGTGTGTGGGATGGGATGGGAGTGACCTCTGGCCACAGCTCAGAGCCTGCTACTGCTGCCAGATCTATTGCTCTGTTCTGTTCTGATATCCATCTCCTGCTGTGTCTGGGTCACACTTTCTCTCTTTCTCTCTCTCTCACACACACACAGGCTCACACCATCTGTCTCTCTTTGTGTCGGTCTTTTTCACTCCCTTCATGTAACTGTCTCTCATTTAAACTCACACACAGAGACTCAAACTCAGGCACAACATATATGTTTCTCCCATGGTCCCTCGCCCTCCTCTCCATGCTGTATATTGACCCAGAAAGTCATGGAGATAATTGGAGTAACAGTATTGTCAAGACGATACATGTACAGTATCATTCTTCCCGGTGTTATTCTCTCCTTTCTCCTTCTTTTCACCTGGTGAAACATATTTGGACCTAGTCATTAGAGAGTTGTGGAAGGTCTGCTCCTGGTATTGATTCTACTGTCCAATCTCATTTATTTTACACAGCTTTCCCACTCCCAGGAGCTCACCAGGTATCTATGCTGCTTTGTGATGGAGGGCTTGGGTAAATAAAGCAGAAAATGCCCATTGATTCCCTGAAGATCCATATATTGATCCTGAAGGATCAGCTTTTGTGTTCCCTGTTCACCCCTTCATGCCAGCATAGAGGAAAACCCCAGGCCTGCGAGCTCAGTGCTCACTCTCTTTCAGAAACACAGACAGATATACACACACACACACGGACACGGACACACCATGGTAACCCAGTGTTTTCAGTCATAAGTGCCAATGACCTCATCATGGACTGCACATTAGGAAGTGTTTCTGAGATGATGTCACCCTGTAATGGTGTCACTCTCTGCTCTGGGCATAGGCTAACTATGCTCTCATTCCACCAGCCAGTCCCTCATACATATCCTAGTGTAGGGCCTGACAGGCTGACACTGACATCATATACCTGTAAGGTTCTGTATTTATTTTCTTAGTTCACCTTGTGTTCTTGTACGTAGCCCTGTTTCTTTGTGTTCTTGAACGTAGCCCTGTCTTTCATTTTTGTTAATTTATTTCACCTGTGTTAGTTACTCACCTGGTCTCATCAGCTCCTTTATTTAGTTCAGTTCTTTCTGTTTGTGCCTTGTGAGGTATTGTTCGTTTTGACTCTACTAAGCCTTTTCCTAGCTCGTTTGTGAGAACCAGTTTTAACCTTCAGTCCTAGTTTTGTTTCACCTGCCTGTTTGCCTACCTGTGTATGACCATTGCCTGCCTGTGACCACGATTCCTGCCTTCTGCGAAGGCGTGAATCTACACCTTTTTCTCCCTGAGTATTCATTGCAATACCAGGGTTCCCCAACTGGCGGCCCGCAGGTTTTATTTGGCCCCCAAGTTTTCTGAGGAAAATAAATAATATGTATATATATATATTCGTTTTGTGTTTATTATTGTTTTATTGTTGGACATAAAAGACTGTATAAACACCAGCAAATCAGCTCCAAGTGATTTCAATTTTGGAAATCTGTTCCAAAGTATTCCCACGCATAATAGAGAGATATACAGTACCAGTCAAAAGTTTGGACATACCTACTCATTCCAGGGTTTTTCTTTATTTGATTATTTGTTTTTTTATATCTTGATGACAGCTTTGCACACTCGTGGCATTCTGTCAACTAGCTTCATGAGGTAGTCACCTGGAGTGCATATCAATTAACAGGTGTGCCTTGTTAATTTGTGGAATTTATTTCCTTCTTAATGCGTTTGAGCCAATCAGTTGTGTTGTGATAAGGTAGGGTTGGTATACAGAAGATAGCCCTATTTGGTAAAAGACCAAGTCCATATTATGGCAAGAACAGCTCAAATAAGCAAAGAGAAACGACAGTCCATCATTACTTTAAGACATGAAGGTCAGTCAATCCGGAACATTTCAAGAACTTTGAACGTTTCTTCAAGTGTAGTCGCAAAAACCATCAAGCGCTATGATGAAACTGGCTCTCATGAGGACTGACACAGGAAAGGAAGACCCAGAGTTACCTCTGCTGCAGAGGATAAGTTCATTAGAGTTACCAGCCTCAGAAATCGCCAATTAACTGCACCTCAGATTGCAGTCCAAATAAATGCTTCACAGAGTTCAAGTAACAGACACATCTCAACATCAACTGTTCAGAGGAGACTGCGTGAATCAGGCCTTCATGGTCAAAATGCTGCAAAGAAACCACTACTAAAGGACACCAATAAGAAGAAGAGACTTGCTAGGGCCAAGAAACACGAGCAATGGACTTTAGACTGGTGGAAATCTGTCCTTTGGTCTGATGAGTCCAAATTTGAGATTTTTGATTCCAACCGCCGTGTCTTTGTGAGACAGAGAATAGGTGAACGGATGATCTCCGCATGTGTGGTTCCCACCGTGAAGCATGGAGGAGGAGGTGTGATGGTGTGAGGGTGCTTTGCTGGTGACACTGTCTGTGATTTATTTAGAATTCAAGGCACACTTAACCAGCATGGCTACCACAGCATTCTGCAGTGATACGCCATCCCATCTGGTTTGCACTTAGTGGGACTGTCATTTGTTTTTCAACAGGACAATGACCCAAAACACACCTCCAGGCTGTGTAAGGGCTATTTTACCAAGAAGGAGAGTGATGGAGTGCTGCATCAGATGACCTGGCCTCCACAATCACCCGACCTCAACCCAATTGAGATGGTTTGGGATGAGTTGAACCGCAGAGTGAAGGTAAAGCAGCCAACAAGTGCTCAGCATATGTGGGACTGTAGCTCAGCTGGTAGAGCACGGCGCTTGTAACGCCAAGGTAGTGGGTTCGATCCCCGGGACCACCCATACACAAAAATGTATGCACGCATGACTGTAAGTCGCTTTGGATAAAAGCGTCTGCTAAATGGCATATTATTATTATTATTAACTCCTTCAAGACTGTTGGAAAAGCATTCCAGGTGACTACCTCATGAAGCTGGTTGAGAGAATGCCAACAGTGTGCAAGCAAAGGGTGGCTACTTTGAAGAATCTCAAACATAAAATATATTTTGATTTGTTTAACACTTTTTTGGTTACTACATGATTCCATATGTGTTATTTCATAGTTTTGACTTCTTCACTATTATTCTACAATGTAGAAAATAGTACAAATAAAGAAAAACCCTTGAATGAGTAGGTGTGTCCAAACTTTTGACTGGTACTGTACGTGATCGTTTACAAATGTACGGTTTGCAATTATTATGTATATTATATCTGTTTGGGCTTCTTGCGGCCAATTTGCAGTCTTAAAAAAGAAATCTGAATCTAGTTGATGATCCCTGTCCTATACCATTGTTGGTCCTTGATGAGGATGATATCTCACTGTCTGCTGAGTATCTAAAGCTGTAATAGATGTAATAGATGGATGAACATATATTTAATTTTTTTGACACTGGCACATCACTCGAATCTGTCTGCTCTGCTGTACCCAAGGGATTGTGGGTATGCATACTTTATGTGATTGTTCCTCAGAATGCAACCTTAAGAAAGTGTTAAAACACGTCCTACACCTTAACCGAGGATAACACTTTCATGTGCTGAAGTCCACATTATTTTACAGCCTTACCCACATAAGCTATTTATGTATGTAAATGGTGCCACACACTCAGGGAAACATAACAGAGAAAAACGATTTAGCCTAATTTGTAATTCCCAGGTGCTAAAAAGGGTGAGTTGAGTAATATGTTAAAAACTGCTGTTGGATTTTAAACAGGGGCTGACAGTTAAGTCAACTGAAAAGTAAAGTTTTCTGCATTTATTACCAAGTCGCCTTTAGTGTCTGCCGGAAAATTACGATTGAAAACTCTCCAGAATGCTATCTGATTTGCTCTTTTTCTACTTTAAATACATTAAAGTGTCTCTGGCAGAATCAGCTTTTAAGCAAAGGTCACTTGACGTTTCATCGATTTAGCATTTTAATGTTATTTGCGTAGCCTCTCGCGCTCTCTCTGTGGGGGAATGGTATTATGCAGGCAGGGAGTGTGTGTGCTGCTGGTGAGAGGCTGTGAACGTGGGCTGGGTGTAGCTCAGTGGAGACGGGGGACAGGGCTAGGCCTGCCCCTCTCTGACAAGTGTAAGATACAGCCAAGACGCCTCACCTCTGCAGCAGCCACCTAGCCAGTCAGTCAGCCAGCCAGCCAGTCACTAACACCAGTTACAATTTAAAATCCATGTGTTGTCATTAGTCCATTGTTAACGCTTACGGAAAGGTTTTGTCCCAGTGAAGGTGTTGACACCTCTCCCTGTCTCTATTGATTCCTGCTCCTCTTTAATAATCTCATAAAATTGTAGTCCTGCTCTCCTGCCATGTTGGGGGACAGAACAGGAAGACCCACCCAGGATTACCAGAGAGGAATCACACACCTCTATCTGACACCCTAGGATGAGAGGAAGGGATGATGGGGGAGGATGAGAGGAAGGAAGGGGAGAGGGCTTGTGTGCCTGTAACTGTTGGGTCTGTAAGTAACAGGGTAGAGGAGCGAGGGGTGGAAGACCAGTACAGAGGGTCAGACAGCCCCTGTGGGAGGGCCCAGGCTGGAGAGGGGTGTGACATTGTTCTGTGTTTCTGTCATCCTGGAAGACAATACAACCCAGTCAGCAGTAGAGAATATCCATTAGACAGACAGGACAGTAGAGCCTGTTCACTGGTATCAGAGGCTTTGTGTGGTGACTGTAGTGAGTTTATGGATCAGTGGGTTGTTTCTCTAATAGAACATTATGGGCTCAGGTTATGAATAACTCCCAGTAAGACTGAGCCAGACTCTCTGGTTACGGGGAGTACTCTCTACATCTGCCATAATAAGGGCCCTGGCAACAGGAGCTGGCTCTCTGACCTCATTGGATTCAATACACTGATTAGAAATGTGTTTTGCTTTGATTAAACCAAATACTCCTTCATTTAGTTGCGCTTGCGTTTGTATATCAGTGTGTCTTATGAGTTTTTATACAACGGGTGTGTCTAATCCTGAATGCTGATTGGTTAAAACTGCATTCCAGCCGGTGTCTATTCCACAAGTTACCAACGGCTAAATCAATTAAGTTAAAATGCCTATTTACTCTGTTCCATCTGACTGCGCAATCCACTGTCTCATCAGCCCAGCCAGGCAATTTATAAACTTGATCTCCACTCTAAAAAGCATCTAGACATTATCTCACATTTCTTTTAGACTAACATTTAGTTTTCAACAGCAGATTTTTGTATAAACCTTGCTGTCTGTCTCTCCGACCTTTGCGACATTGTTTCAATATTCAAATCTGATCTCCAGCTGTCCCATAATAATGAATGTGTCGGGAGTCGGGACGAGACAGACAGGCAGGCAGTGTTTCTCAGCCAGTCGAAATCATGAATCAGCTGGCATCATTTTTATGGATTTATACAAAGAAATGTAAATTGAAAAAAGGTCAAACGAAACAAAGTGCAGCTAGTTTGCAGTCTTTCCAGCTTCAGTTTGAACTGATTGTGTTAGCTGTGTTGTTGGCTAGCTCCTCTGAACAACAGTGTCCTGACAAGAGAGCACATTTTCTATGCCAGACGAAATCGCGCCTCATTAGCTCATTGTTATGGATGTGTCCAAATAAATTTCACTAGAAAACAGCTTAAACAAATTCAAATGCAGCTACTGTTGTTATTCTGGCTGCACTGTTTGATGTGACTGTAAGTTAGCTGTAGTTGGCTAGCTAGCAAGCAAGGGATAAGAATGTTGCGAGACAGTATGGCAATGGAACATTTAGAACGAACGACTGGGTTGCGTCTCTGGCAACCGAACCGATAGAATCAACATCCAGCCGGCTTGGGTGGCAACCCTAGGTTTGTGTCGGGACTATATCTTGTTGAAGTATGAAATTGTATGAATAAATTCATCAAAATAAAGTTTTTAATGAAAATATGTCAATCATTATTTGAATATGTTGGTAACCTGTTGTATAAAATTGATAATGCCCTTGAAGCCGGTGTTTGGAGGATATATTGGCACGGTTTGCCAGCCCTCGACTTCATCTCGGGCCTAACAACACCCATGCCAATATATCCTCCAACCACTGGCTTCGAGGGCATTATCACTTAAGTGTGGTAGGAGTGTGTGTTTGTTGAGTGGGCACATAGTGTTTAGGTCAGCAGCCTATGATTAATTAATTTAGTCTTGGGTGTAGTAGCACATCCAGAGTGCTGGTCTCAGCAGCTCCCACTGTGGGCCAGTGGTGGTAGTGCTTGGTGGGTGGTGACGACTGAGGCTTGGCCCTGACCCCACAGTGTGTAATAGTGCAGTGGAAACTGTGCTGTCAGTTAATGGAGGAGCTGCCTCTCTCAGTGTGTGGCAGTGGGAGAGAGTGCGATGACAGTAGGGCTCTCCTGCAGAGAGGGCAGGTGTGTTAACCCCTCTCCCTGTCTCTCTCTCTCTCTCTTTCTCTCTGCTCTCTCGGTCTGCTCAGCCAGCCACCACTCTCTCCTCCCGCACTCCGCTGTGACAAATGGCTCCTGACGGCTGATTTGTTGGTTGTCAAAAGTGGTCCTTGTGCCGTCGACGAGGGGGGAGGTGGATCGAGCTGGAAAACAAGCTGCATCTTCCAATTTCCCAGCTCCCGCCACTGCCACCGCCACCACTCCTCAGCTCCCGCCACCGCCACCGCCAGCACTCCTCAGCTCCCGCCACTCCCACCGCCACCACTCCTCAGCTCCCGCCACCGCCACCACTCCTCAGCTCCCGCCACCGCCACCGCCAGCACTCCTCAGCTCCCGCCACCGCCACCGCCACCACTCCTCAGCTCCCGCCACCGCCACCGCCAGCACTCCTCAGCTCCCGCCACTCCCACCGCCACCACTCCTCAGCTCCCGCCACCGCCACCACTCCTCAGCTCCCGCCACTCCCACCGCCACCACTCCTCAGCTCCCGCCACTCCCACCGCCACCACTCCTCAGCTTCGCCTCGCCCACTGAAACACGCGCAGGCAGCACACGGCAAGCCAATCGCAGGATGTCACTTCTCAAATTGATATTCTCTCAGTCTGACATCAAATTAGTAGCTGTTCATGATTTATCAGCGTATTCATTAATTTTCATTCAACCTCAATGATGTAGCTTTCCTGTGTTTTGTAACTTCCCTTTGCACTAGAGATGTTTCAGTGACATCCTCTGGCTTTAGTAATGACAAGGGAACTAGGGAGAAAAGGGAAAAGAGGGTGAGAGAAAGACAGTACTTTTGAAACAGCCATAAAACCCAGGCTAGTAGTGAGGGTTGGGAGGAGGGTGGGGTGACCAGCTTTCCTTCCCGCCAGCTACCCCAGGATGTCCTGACGAGCTTCTAGAGGAAGTCATCAAACTTGGCCTGAGTTCCCTCCCATGACAGTAGTTAGAACACTGCAGTTGCTGCCCGCATAGACAGTTCATCTCACCAACACCCCTCAAGGACAGTAGATATCCTGATCCTGCCTAACTTGTCCCTATTGCACAGAAATTAATCCAGTTTAGTGTTAGTGCACAACATGCATTATATTGCCTGTGTTATCATGTTACAGTAACATGACGCACTAAACCTGCCCCTGGGCTATGTGGTTACAGTAAACTGCAGCAGTCATTCTATAGAGAGCTTTAGGAGTGTCTCTAAGCGCATGTGAAAGTGACTAATGTGCACTACACACTCTCCCTTTTGTCTTGCCGTCAGAGTTAAGTGTTGATGACTCAAAGGTCACAGTGGAATAGAGCGGGCTGCGCTGGGTTATTTACCCATGGTCCTCTTCTCTTATCAGCCCTGCTGTCTCCTTATGTCACCCTGGGTTCTGCAGGGGGATACCTGGCTCCTTCACCCCCTGACCTCTGACCCAGTTTAGGCTCCACTTAAGCCCTGTCTGCTGACTGTTGATATTATGGACTGGGTGTTTGTGTTCAGAGTAGGCTGATTGCATAATTATATGGTATTCACTGTTATTTATCCAATAAAATCACATTTTATTTGTCACATGCTTGGTAAACAACAGGTGTAGACTAACAGTGAAATGCTTACTTACAGGCCCTTCCCAACAATGCTGAGAGAAATGTTTTAAAATAATAGAAAGTAAATAACACGAGGACTAAATACACAATGAGTAACAATAACTTGGCTATATACAGTACAGTCGTGGTCAAACGTTTTGAGAATGACACAAGTATTGGTCTTCACAAAGTTCGCTGCTTCAGTGTTTTTAGATATTTTTGTCAGATGTTACTATGGTATACTGAAGTATAATTACAAGCATTCCATAAGTGTCAAAGGCTTTTATTGACAATTACATTAAGTTTATGCAAAGAGTCAATATTTGCAGTGTTGACCCTTCTTTTTCAAGACCTCTGCAATCCGCCCTGGCATGCTGTCAATTAACTTCTGGGCCACATCATGACTGATAGCAGCCCATTCTTGCATAATCAATGCTTGGAGTTTGTCAGAATGTGTGGGTTTTTGTTTGTCCACCCGCCTCTTGAGGATCGACCACAAGTTCTCAATGGGATTAAGGTCTGGGGAGTTTCCTGGCCATGGACCCAAAATGTCGATGTTTTGTTCCCAGAGCCACTTAATTATCACTTTTGCCTTATGGCAAGGTGCTCCATCATGCTGGAAAAGGCATTGGTCGTCACCAAACTGTTCTTGGATGGTTGGGAGAAATTTCTCTCGGAGGATGTGTTGGTACCATTCTTTATTCATGGCTGTGTTCTTAGGCAAAATTGTGAGTGAGCCCACTCCCTTGGCTGAGAAGCAACCCCACACATGAATGGTCTCAGGATGCTTTACTGTTGGCATGACACAGGACTGATGGTAGTGCTCACCTTGTCTTCTCCGGACAAGGTGTTTTCCGGATGCCCCAAACAATCGGAAAGGGGATTCATCAGAGAAAATGACTTTACCCCAGTCCTCAGCAGTCCAATCCCTGTACCTTTTGCAGAATACCAGTTTTTGCTGGAGAGAAGTGGCTTCTTTGCTGCCCTTCTTGACACCAGGCCATCCTCCAAAAGTATTTGCCTCACTGTGCGTGCAGATGCACTCACACCTGCCTGCTGCCATTCCTGAGCAAGCTCTGCACTGGTGGTGCCCCGATCCCGCAGCTGAATCAACTTTAGGAGACAGTCCTGGCGCTTGCTGGACTTTCTTGGGCGCCCTAACGCCTTCTTCACAACAATTTAACCTCTCTCCTTGAAGTTCTTGATGATCCGATAAATGGTTGATTTAGGTGCAATCTTACTAGCAGCAATATCCTTGCCTGTGAAGCCCTTTTGGTGCAAACCAATGATGTCGGCACGTGTTTCCTTGCTGGTAACCATGGTTAACAGAGGAAGAACAATGATTTCAAGCACCACCCTCCTTTTAAAGCTTCCAGTCTGTTATTCTAACTCAATCAGCATGACAGAGTGATTTCCAGCCTTGTCCTCGTCAACACTCTCACCTGTGTTAACGAGATAATCACTGACATGATGGCAACTGGTCCTTTTGTGGCAGGGCTGAAATGCAGTGGAAATGTTTTTTTGGGATTAAGTTCATTTTCATGGCAAAGTTGGACTTTGCAATTAATTGCAATTCATCTGATCACTCTTCATGACATTCTGGAGTATATGCAAATTGCCATCATCAAAACTGAGGCAGCAGACTTTGTGAAAATTAGTATTTGTGTCATTCTCAAAACTTTTGACCACGACTGTACATCGGGTACCAAGTCTATGTGCAGAGGTACGAGGTAATTGAGGTAGCTATGTACATATAGGTAGAGGTAAAGTGACTAGGCAACAGGATAGATAATTGACAGTAGCGGCAGCGTATGTGATGAGTCAAAAGAGTTAGTGCAAAGGGGGTCAATGCAGATAGTCGGTTAACTATTTAGCAATCTAATGGCTTGGGGGTAGAAGGTATGGGTATGGTATAGATTAAGTTTGGCAATGTATTCAACATATTCAAGCTAAGACTACATGGCCTGTTTGACCCCTTGCCTTCTATTGGTAAATGAAAACCCATATCTCTTCAGCACATGGTCTGTTGAGCTCCATGATAATGACTGGATCATGGTGTGTGAGAATGACTTTAGAGCAGCACCTATGTGTTTATTTTTTTATCCAGTGTGGTTGTTTATGGTAATGCTTGTTTAAGCCCAGGCTGAGGTGATCTTTACTGTCTGTCTGTCTGTCTGTCTGTCTGTCTGTCTGTCTGTCTGTCTGTCTGTCTGTCTGCTGTATACAGGACTACAGGCTGAATAGGAGCTGGTTCTCATTCATTCCCACTTGTTATTTTAATCCTCTTTATTTGTGTGTCCACGCTAGCTCTTCCTTTCTAACACAATGCAATAGAAAATGTCCCTTTGAACCCGTGCCATAAAGAAGGCAGATTGCTTAGTGCGTCAGCCATCAAAACAGCCGATAAAAGAGCATAGCCGTTCCCTGGTGCGCCAAGGCCGCAGTCGTCTTGTCTCATGGCCTTGTCTCCTTGGTATAGGAAGGGGTTAAGCTTTTATCTTATAAATACCTCCCAAAATCCCACGGTCAGTGACACATTCAGATATGCCGAGTCCTGCATTAACATAAAAACGAGGTCTTGTTATACAGTGAAATTTCAATGAAGGGAACACAAAATGCACTTAATGAAATTCAGATGCTAAGGCCACTGCTCCCATGAATCTCATTAAATGGGCTTTGTGCTGTTTTTCCATCTTCTCTTTGTGGAGAAGGTCCTCCAATGCCTCTAATAATGTCTGAGATTTCATCATATTCTTGATTTAGAGAAGACAATGTCTGTCTTGTTCAGTTGTTCCTCTCAGAGCTCACGCCATTCTGCTTCTCCAAAAGACGGGGGCGGGCAGAGTTTCTCCATGCAGCTCATGATAATAGCTGCATGGTGCATTTTCTTTTAGTTACTGAAGTTTGAGAAGGTCCCCCTAACTCTCTCTCTCTCTTCCTCTGCACAGGATTCGGCTTTGTAACTTTCGAGGGCGAAGACGTCGTAGAGAAAGTCTGTGAAATTCATTTTCATGAAATCAATAATAAAATGGTGAGTCCACTCTTCTTTTCAATTCCAGGTTGGTGTTGAAAGATTAATATTTGATTTCCTCTTTAATAGAGTGTTAATAGCATAGAGTCAACGGTGTGTGTGATGCGTAGGCGTCTGTGTGTGCTCGTGCATGCCTGTATATATATGTGTGTGTGTGTGAGTGTGTGTGGGCGGGTGTGTGCACGCCTGTGTGTGTGTGTGCGTACATGTGCATTTCTGTTTGTGTGTGTGTGTGTTTGGGTGCACTCTGTGGGTCTCTGGGTCTCTGGGATGGGTAGCGCAGTGGTGTGTACTGCCCAGTAACCGTGAAATTGTGTGTGTGAGTTCCGCCTGTCAGGTTGAGGGACTGGTGAGGGGAACCTGTCGCTCTCTTGCCAATACATCCCCCCACCCATACCACACACCTTGAGCACTGGCCAGCCAGGGAGAGAGTGTTGCTGGGAAAGCGTTGGCAGAGGAAGAGTTCATTAACCAGGGATTAGAGCCTTCCAGGAAGCCCAGTAATGATCTGACTCATCACGCCTCACTGCTGTTGTCTTCTGCTTCAAAGCACACAGCCGAAAGCTTATGGTCATTCTATCAGTTCAACTAATCAGATGAATCGTGCTCAATTGCACACGGCATACTGTAGCCGTCAATGTTTATGTCACATGTTGATAGACAGCAGACAGTTCTGAGTCTCCGTACTAGTGGTGAGGTTGTGGCCCCTCCAGTCCCCCTGTGTGTACACTGTGTGTAGTCTACTGACTGGGTTGGCCCTGTGGCCTGTGATGGGCTAGAGGGAATACTCTCTTCCTGTCACTCTACTGGCTGGGACTCCTCCCTTTACTATGTGGTCTCCTTCAGGGTCATAGGATCTGACTGACAGGGTCGGTGTAGTAGAAACAAGAGACCGACTCCTCCATGCATGGCCCTTAATCACCACACTCTTTGTAACAGTCCCTGCTGATCAGAGCCTCCCATAGGAATCACATGAGATGAACGGAGAGGAAAGGAGACAGGTAGAGGAGAGGGGGAGGGGGAAAGAGAGGAGAGGAGAGAATAGGGGGAGAGGGAAAGAGAGGAGAGAAGGAGAGCTGAGAGAGAGGAGAGGAAAAACAGGCCCGGTTATCTGAGCTGGAGATCAGATATTACAGTCATTCTGATCTGCCTCGTCTCCCTCCTCCATCCCTCCATCCCTCCATCCCTCCATCCCTCCATCCCCTCTCTTTCTCCGTCACAGACAAGCTGCTCCATGAGCCCAGGGACAGACACAGTGTCTGCCTGCAGATCTATGAGACCAAGACAGTGCTATCGATTTTTATATGATATTGCATCAAATGGTTTCATCGTTCAGGGAGCACCAAGCCAGGGCTGCCATTTCGTTTTCCCTGCAGTGGTTTGGAGCATTGTTCGTGCCACCCATCGACTAGCTGGATTTAATTGGACTAGCAGGGAATTGCATGAGATGAGTAACTTCAGAGAAATGGAGGAGAATAAAAAGCTACTTGAAATACTCTAGGTTATTTGCCTTGTTGAAAATAACAGAAGTTGATGTGCTGCACTCTTTCTGTGCTGTAATGAGATGGTTGAGCGTCTCTAAGACAACAGAGGAGAGGGTTAAACCGTTCCGGGGAGTTCAGCAAGCTTCTTCCTGTTTTCCTCTCCTCTATTAGAATCCACTGGTGGAGCTTCAGATCAAAGCTATAGTTACATTTACATTTTAGTCATTTATCAGACGCGCTTATCCAGAGCGACTTACAGTTAGTGAGTGCATAAATGTTTTTCATACTGGCCCCCCGTGGGAAACGAACCCACAACCCTGCCGTTGCAAGCGCCATGCTCTACCAACTGAGCTACAGGGGACCTGTGTCTGAAGCATCATCTGCTAACAGTCTGTGCTGTGTATATTTGACTTGCTAATTCAATTCATCATCATCATTATTATGATTATTATTTAGTAAACTCCTGTGGCAGGCAGGGTCCTGGATTCAGGCTGTTTTAATGTCATCGTGTGTTTTGATGTTTCTCATCTCAGCTTCCTGCCATCTGTTCATGTTGAACCCCTTCCTTTAATAGAGTATACAGTCAACAGTATGCCAGTCGATCCGGCTCTGAGGGAATTCAGCAGAGATTGAAACACAGGCCACAGGTCCAGAGCGGTCGACGTTAGGGAAGGGTCTGCTAGTAAGGGCCAGATGTGAGGACAGAGCATGTGTCGCCCTCGTGAGGATTCCTCTCACCGCCCGACGCCGCCTGCCTTTGATATCCACTCTAAGCACACGCAGCCGCCCATAAAACATTCAGCAGGCTTTTCCTCTGCCGGAGACAGAAGAGGGGGGGGGGGGTGAACAGAACTCTCCTCAAATCCAAACGTCCCGCTTTGACAGAGGCGGCTGGAGGAGGGGAAGGAGGAGGGGAAGGAGGGAAAGCAGGGAAGATAAAAAGGCTCAGGTTTTAACTTAGTATTACAGGAGTTTTTTTTTTCAGGATTTAATATCTGAGTTCACCCAATTAAGTCATTTCTGAAATAGACCTATTACGCTCCTGTGATCTCAGATAATTCATGGATATCCACTGGACAGGACTCCCTGTAATGTTAAGAGTTTTAATAATACCTCCTGGCGCTATGCCTTTGATGTACCCTCCAGTAGGCCTGCCACTCTGCTACTGACAGCACAGACAGGCAGACAGACAGACAAATAGACAGACCACTCTTTGCTTGGGAGTTTACCTGAACTACAGCACCTAGATGACCCCTCCTCCCCCAAGCCTAGCTCATCATCTCAGGGGTCCGGTGACGGTAGGGTCAGTGCACATTGAGATGTGATCTAACCATGGGTGTGTGCGTTGGTGTGTGTATGTGTGTGGATCCTGGAGGATTTACTCAATCACCCAGAGCTCATGTGTGGAACAGCATAGCCCTACACTAAGGACAGGATATTTATAGCTGGGTTGACGTAGTGGAAAGAATGTGGGTGTCCATCTGACCCAGCAAAACTACCCCCCTCCTCTCCTCTACTCTAATCTACTCTACTCTCTGCTGTGGTCTGCCCACCAGGGGGGCTCCTGGCCTCTGGTTGAGCCCTTGCCTGCCTTCCTGGGAAGTCCCATGTCAGGGTGACATGCGGAATCTCCTGCCCGGCTGCACTCATCTACCCAGACCTTGATCTGTTGGCTGGAGAAGTACTGGTCTCTCTCTTTGTCTCGTCTCTCTCTTCTCTCTTGCTCTCTCTCTCTCCTCTTCCTGCTCTCTCTCTCTCTTTGTCTCTCGCTCTCTCTTTGTCTCTCGCTCTCTCTCTTTGTCTCTCGTCTCTCTCTTTGTCTCTTTGTCTCTCTCTCTTCGTCTCTTTGTCTCTCTCTCTCTCTCTCTCTCTCTCTCTCTCTCTCTCTCTCTCTCTTTGTCTCTCTCTCTCTCTTTCTCTCTCTCTCTCTCTCCTCTCTCTCTCTCTCTCCTCTCTCTCTCTCTCTCTCTCTCTCTCTCTCTCTCTCTCTCTCTCTCTCTCTCTCTCTCTCTCTCTCTTCTCTCTCTCTCTCTCTCTCTCTCTCTCTCTCTCTCTCTCTCTCTCTCTCTCTCTCTCTCTCTCTCTCTCTCTCTCTCTCTCTCTCTCTCTCTCTCTCTCTCTCCCTCCCTCCCTCCCTCCCTCCCTCCCTCCCTCTCCCATTCACAGCCTTTTCAGGTCTGATTACTGTGGAGCCCACCAGGGCAGGAGTGAATCAGGAACGAGAGAGTGATTGAGAAAATGGCCCCTTCTCTCTCTCGCTCTGTCTCAATGTCGTCCTGATCACCAACTCCCTCTCTGGTTGTTATAGTGTGAGTTCTGCCTCATCTGCGAGGCAGCCAGGGGACAGAGGCTGAATGACAATAAGGTCTCACTTAATCTCTCTAAATCTCTCCAGGTAGCCCTGTATATCGCCACCTGGTGGTGTGTGCTATAGGCTAACACCTGTTTGATGCATGAAGTTTATGAAATCAAGCAGTAGAGGGGTGCTGATTGGGTAGCTTATCGCATGGCCATTAGTCATTCAGCCACACCACCTCATGGAGAGGGTTCCTGGTTGGTGAGGAACACCTCAGTGTAGTGTAGTAGAACCATAGTAGAACTGTAGTCTTGTAGTGGAACCAATAATCTGCAATCAGCGGTCCTCTGAGATGGTATAGTGTGGCACCGTGTGGATGGAACTGTGAGAATCTGACAGCACTTCAGCACCAGTGTGACATTTATCAAGAGGCAGAGATTGTCATTAATATGTGAGCTGGGTGTAATGGGCTGCTGTTGGGCTGATGAGCCTGATGGATGACTGGCAGGACGGCCAGGGACGATGAGGGGGGGAGTGACACACTGTCTGTCAATCAGTCAGCAGAGCACACACACTCACACACAAACACGCACACACACACTCAGACACGTACATACACACGCACACACACACCATGTTATATCAGCACGACATGCCACGCTGCAGTGCCTCTCTGACAGATGGGACCTCTCAGACACACACTCTGCTTTAAGGAAACACTGAATTTGGGGTTCACTGGGACTCGCTGTATTATTCCTCTTTAATTGCTATTCACATCAGACACAATGTTCATGCATTAATCAATGATATTCTCAATTCTCAAATACCACCATGCAGTGATCTACAACTACAATCTTGAAAACCTTGTCTTGTCTCTTTTTCCCCCCTCTTCCTGAGTGTCCTGTGTTTTGTTGGAGCTACTCTGAGTTAGTCAGTGAGTGATGTGTCCACTCTCCATGTCCAAGTAGAGAGATAGCTTTGGCATACTGAGACAGGAAGAGAATCTGTGGCTCAGTGTGAATATGAGGAAACATGTTGGAATCAAGTGTATTCTGGTGGTTTTGGAATTAGATTGGTAACAGTCTGTAACCTGCTGCCATTGGATTTGTAGCTATACTGAACAAAAATATAAACACAACATGTAAAGTGTTGGTCCCATGTTTCATGAGCTGAAATAAAAGATCCCAGATATTTTCCATACGCACAAAAAGCTTATTTCTCTCAAATTGTGTGCACAAATTTGTTTACATCCCTGTTAGTGAGCATTTCTCCTTTGCCAAGATAATCCATCCACCTGACAGGTGTGGCATATCAATAAACTGATTATTACACAGGTGCACCTTGTGCTGGAGACAATAAAAATACACTCTAAAATGTGCAGTTTTGTCACACAATGTCACAAGTTTTGAGGGAGTGTGCAATTGGCATACTGACTGTAGGAATGTCCACCAGAGCTGCTGCCGTCATTTTAAAGAATTTGGCACTATGTCCAACTGGCCTCACAACCGCAGACCATGTGTATGGCGTCGTGTGGGCGAGTGGTTTGCTGATGTCAACGTTGTGAACTGAGTGGTCCAATGTGGCGGTGGGGTTATGGTATGGGCAGTCATAAGCTACATACAACGAACACAATTGCATTTTATCGATGGCAATTTTAATGCTCAAATACCGTGACGAGACCTATTATTTATTTTTTTCACCTTTATTTAACCAGGTAAGCCAGTTGAGAACAAGTTCTCATTTACAACTGCGACCTGGCCAAGATAAAGCAAAACAGTGCGGTAAAAACAACAACAACACAGAATTTCATATGGAATAAACAAAACGTACAGTCAATAACACAATAGAAAATCTATATACAGTGTGTGCAAATGTAATAAGTTATGGAGGTAAGGCAATAAATAGGCCATATAATTACAATTATAATTGAGTATTAACACTAGAGTGATAGATGTGCAGAAGATGATGTGCAAATAGAGATACTGGGGTGCAAATTAGCAAAATAAATAACAATGTAAATAACAATATGGGGATGAGGTAGTTGGGTGGGCTAATTACAGATGGGCTGTGTACAGGTGCAGTGATCGGTAAGCTGCTCTGACAACTGATGCTTAAAGATAGTGAGGGAGATAAGTGTCTCCAGCTTCAGAGATCTTTGCAGTTCGTTCCAGTCATTTGCAGCAGAGAACTGGAAGAAATGGCGACCAAAGGAGGTGTTGGCTTTGGGGATGACCAGTGAGATATACCTGCTGGAACGCAGACTACGGTTGGGTGTTGCTATGGTGACCAATGAGCTAAGATAAGGCAGGGATTTGCCTAGAAGTGATTTATAGATGACCTGGAGCCAGTGGGTTTGGCGACGAATATGTAGTGAGGGCCAGCCAATGAGAGCGTACAGGTCACAATGGTGGGTAGTATATGGGGCTTTGGTGACAAAACGGATGGCACTGTGATAGACTACATCCAATTTGCTGAGTAGAGTGTTGGAAGCTATTTTGTAAATGACATCGCCGAAGTCAAGGATCGGTAGAATAGTCAGTTTTACGAGGGCATGTTTAGCAGCATGAGTGAAGGAGGCTTTGTTGCGAAATAAGAAGCCGATTCTAGATTTAACTTTGGATTGGAGATGCTTAATGTGAGTCTGGAAGGAGAGTTTACGGTCTAACCAGACACCTAGGTATTTGTAGTTGTCCACATATTCTAAGTCAGACCCGCCGAGAGTAGTGATTCTAGTCGGGCAGGCGGGTGCAAGCAGCGTTCGATTGAAGAGCATGCATTTAGTTTTACTAGCGTTTACGAGCAGTTGGAGGCCACGGAAGGAGTGTTGTATGGCATTGAAGCTCGTTTGGACGTGAGGCCCATTTTCTTTAAGGTATTTGTGACCGACAGATGTTTATCTGGATTCCCTGTCATGTGAAATCCATAGATTAGGGCCTAATTAATTTATTTCAAGTGACTGATTTCCTCATATGAACTGTAACTCAGTAAAATCTTTGAAATTGTTGCATGTTGCGTTTATACTTTTGTTCAGTATAGATGATTAATCTCAGCAGCTTGTAACAGAGTTAGTTATCCTCTAGTGAAAATGGTTTCACTAAATATTAAGACCTGAGAGGTACTGTACAGAAAGCAGCTGCTCCAACTCTGAGTTAGGGCTGACCTTGTCAAAGTGACAGGACACAAGTAATGTTTTGAAGTAAAGCTGTTCTAATGTGAGTTGCTGTAGCACAGATAGAGGTACTGGCTGAGGCAGGGAAATGTCAGAAGCAGGGGAGTGTATTGAGAGATAGAGAGGGAGAGAGAGAGAGAGATAGGGGGAGAGAAAGAGAGCGAGCAAGAGAGAGAGGGGGGGGGGGGAGTGGGGGGGAATATAGATGTGTGTGATGGGGGAAATATAGATTTCTGTGTCATAGGTGAAGTTGCTTTAAGTGTATCAATAATGCACACGGTCCCATGTCTCTCATGTAATGTAATTCAAGTTACAGGGAGTTCTGCTCTCCTGGTAAACCTGGGCCTTTCTTCTACATTTCAGCAGCAGAAGCGTTTGTCCCCCCTGTCATTGCCAGTAGTATCAGTGGTTGGAGGGAGTGGATCTAGATGATGTGGATGCTATATAGTTGATGGCAGGTTGCTCTTGCCCCCTCTCTTTGACAAGAGTCATTCAGTCATCCCTCCAATCGAAGCAATGATCTCTGTTCTCTCCACCACCCGCCTCCCAATATGAATGCATAATGAACACCTATCAAGTAGGGGCTCAGATCTCTAGATGGGAGTAGTGTGCCGTTAAAATGGGCCCATATTGGTTTTAGTGAACTGCTCCAAGGTAATGTTCTTAAATGTGTCATTTATGATATTCCTCAGTAGAGAATGATCACTGCCGCAGGGATGAATTTTCCGTTAGTAGTCAATTTCCCAGTCCGGTCCCCTGACATGGCCAACCAATTACTGTAGTGAGCAGGCAGGCAGGCAAGCAGGCAAGCAGGGAGGCAGGCAGGTAGCACTGCTTTCAGCCCACACTGACTGGAGCAGGGAGGGAAGGTTATAAATTACAGGCATGCCTCCATGTACTGTATGGAAACAGGGAGAGGTGTTGCTGGAGGGACTGAATGTTGAAAGATATTATGTACACTACCAGTCAAAAGTTTGGACACATCTACTCATTCAAAGGTTTTTCTGTCATTATCTGGCTGCAATGTTCATGTCCATATACATCCTAATAGCAATGTGACATGGGTTTTGAGTTTGACACAATCAAGACGTATCACAGAACATCAAGACCGCCCGGTATGTTATTTAACTGAAATTCTGGACTAAATTAGAGTACATCAATCTAAAACAATATGGGTCAAATGTGGATTCAATGTACAGTATCAGTCAAAAGTTTGGACACACCTACTCATTCCATTTTTTACATTGTAGAATAATAGTGAAGACATCGAAACTATGAAATAATACATGGAATGCATGTAGTAACCAAAAAAGTGTTAAACAAATCAAAATATATTTTATATGTGAGATTCTTCAAATAGCCACCCTTTGCCTTGATGACAGATTTGCATACTCTTGGCATTCTCTCAACCAGCTCCATGAGGTAGTCACCTGGAATGCATTTCAATTAACTGGTGTGCCTTCTTAAAAGTTAATTTGTGGAATTTCTTTCCTTCTTAATGCGTTTGAGCCAATCAGTTGTGTTGTGACAAGGTAGGGGGGGAATACAGAAGATAGCCCTATTTGGTAAAAGACCAAGTTCATATTATGGCAAGAACAGCTCAAATAAGCAAAGAGAAATGACAGTCCATCATTACTTTAAGACATAAAGGTCAGTCAATACGGAACATTTCAAGAACTTTGAAAGTTTCTTCAAGTGCAGTCGCAAAAACCATCAAGCACTATGATGAAACTGGCTGTCATGAGGACCGCCACAGGAATGGAAGACCCAGAGTTACCTCTGCTGCAGAGGATAAGTTCATTAGAGTTACCCGCCACAAAAATTGCAGGCCAAATAAATGCTTCACAGAGTTCAAGTAACAGACACATCTCAACATCAACTGTTCAGAGGAGGTTGTGTGAATCAGGCCTTCATGGTCGAATTGCTGCAAAGAAATCAATACTAAAGGACACCAATAATAAGAAGAGACTTGCTTGGGCCAAGAAACACGAGCAATGGACATATTTGTCCTTTGGTCTGTAGTCCAAATTGGAGATATATGGTTCCAACCACCGTGTCTTTGTGAGACGCGGTGTGGGTAAACGGATGATCTCCGCATGTGTATTTCCTACCGTAAAGCATGGAGGATGAGATGTTATGGTGTGGGGGTGCTTTGCTGTGATTTATTTAGAATTCAAGGCACACTTAACCAGCATGGCTACCACAGCATTCTACAGTGATACGCCATTCCATCTGGTTTGGGCTTTGTGGGACTATCATTTGTTTTTCAACAGGACAATGACCAAACATGACCAAACACCTCTAGGCTGTGTAAGGGCTATTTTACCAAGAAGGAGAATGATGGAGTGCTGCATCAGATGACCTGGCCTCCACAATCACCCAACCTCAACCCAATTGAGATGGTTTGGGATGAGTCAGACCGAAGAGTGAAGGAAAAGCAGCCAACAAGTGCTCAGCATATGTGGGAACTCCTTCAAGACTGTTGGAAAAGCATTCCAGGTGAAGCTGGTTGAGAGAATGCCAAGAGTGTGCAAAGCTGTCATCAAGGCAAAGGGTGGTTATATGAGGAATCTCAAATATAAAATATATTTTGATTTGTTTAACACTTTTTTGGTTACAACATGATTCCATATGTGTTATTTCATAGTTTTCATGTCTTCAGTATTATTCTACAATGTAGAAAATAGAAAAAATAAAGAAAAACCTTGGAATGAGTAGTTGTGTTCAAACTTTTGACTGGTACTGTACATTGAATCCACATTTGACCCATATTGTTTTAGATTGATTTCAGTTAAATAACATACCGGGTGGTCTTGATGTTTTGTGATACGTCTTGATTGTGTCAAACTCAAAACCCATGTCACATTGCTATTAGGATGTATATGGACATTAACATTACAGCCAGATAATGACAGTGACAGATCCAACGATTACATGTATGCTGTGAGACAGTCACTTAAAGTTCAGCATACTGACAGATAGAACGTACAGTATGTTAAAAGCAATGAGTCTATATATGAACAGTGGTGGAAAAAGTACCCAATTGTCATACTTGAGTAAAAGTATAGATACCTTAATAGAAAGTTACTCAAGTAAAAGTGAAAGTCACCCAGTAAAATACTACTTGAGTAAAAGTCTAAAAGTATTTGGTTTTAAATATACTTAAGTATCAAAAGTACACATTCCTTATATTAAGCAAAGCAGATGGCACCATTTTCTTGTTTTTAAAATGTACGGATAGCCAGGGGCACACTCCAACACTCAGACATTATTTACAAAACATGCATTTGTGTTTAGTGAGTCCGCTGGACCATAGGCAGTAGGGATGACCACATGTTCTCTTGATAAGTGCGTGAATTTCAAAATGTTCCTGTACTGCTAATCATTCAAAATGTAACAAGTACTTTGGGTTGTCAGGGGAAATGTATGGAGTAAAAAGTACAATATTTTCTATAGGAATGTAGTGAAGTAAAAGTAAAAGTTGTCAAAAATATAAATAGTTAAGTAAAGTACAGATACCCAAAGAAACTACTTAAGGTATTTTTACTTAAGTACTTTACACCACTGTATATGAATGGACAAAGCCATTGATTACATGACACCATTCATTCCTATGGGAAGACTCAATAGCGCATTGAAGCCAAATTAAGTCAGTTAAGATGGCGTTTCATGGAGACATAGGAGTTTTCTCATTTGGGCAAAAGTACCTCCTCCATCTTCTCTTTTTCATGACCCGGAAACCGTTAAGTGGTTGAGTGGTCGAGGAGTGTATCAATTCGTTAGTAGGCAAACAGAAGATGGTCCTCCCTCCGCGATAGCCTCCTTTTGGTGAGGAAGCACAAGTGTATCCTACCTGAGTCCTTCACGGAAGAGTTTTGAAATCTGCCACACCCCCTTTGAATCCGCTATTGTTTTCTCGAAAGAGAAAAGAATGCAATCATTTAAAAACAATATGCTACTTATCCTTTTATCTATAAAATGTTTTTATCACTTTATACATTTATTTTGGGATTCCACCCTGCAAACGACTTTTGCCTGATGACGCACGATTGGAGAAGTAGTCTCATTTCATACAAGCACATTATCGTCCACTTTCCCTCTCCTTGCCGCCTCTCCTCGATTACCTTTAAGCTTTTTCAAAAGGAGTCCTGAAAGGACGGAGGAGAGAGGACGTAGGAGTTGAGCAAATCTAATTGAGAAAATAAGTTTGAGCTATGCTAGCTCAGTGCTGCCACCTCTCATTGAGTAACTCAAGTTGAAGGCCGAACCAGGGTACTGCAGGCTGCCATTAGCAACTAAATTATACTTATAACTTCTTCTGTGTGCGATTTTCAAATATTCGGTTCAAGGACATACATCTGGTGTATTACAAGCAATTATTGGTACCAGGATTGTCTTCTAAACATTTTTTTATTTACATGAAGATTGACCACAAAGACTGCAATTTTTCCATTCACTATTACATTTACATTTTAGTCATTTAGCAGACGCTCTTATCCAGAGCGCATACAGAGTGCATACATTTTTCATACTGGCCCCCCGTGGGAATCGAACCCACAACCCTGGCGTTGCAAGCACAATGCTCTACCAACTGAGCTACACGGGACTATAATGGGGGATCCTGTTTTCTGCTGACAATGCCTGCAGTCCTTGAACGTTAGTGGCTTCAATGAGAGGGGACAGTCTTTCTTCCCTGGTTAAAAGCCTTTAAGAAGACAGCTGTTCTATTAAGAAAATAGGTAAAGAAAGCAAAGGTCAATAATAGGGCTGTGGATGTAAAGTAGCTACATCAATGACGAGCTGACAGGTGCCATGTGTTTTTTTTATGTACATTGCGCATAACACAATGGCCCATCATTATTGCATCATACACCCCTGAAACAGGAAGTGTTTTTTTCTTGCTGTAATTCTTCCCCAAATTCTTTGTGAGTGCTTTTACCGTGTCCTTTGTTCAGTACAAGCAGCTTATTTTGCTTCTCATTTCATGATTCAGTCCTTTGATAAGGAAGTCATCCTGTGCTCTCTGGTTCAGTACTCTTTGTGTGACTTTGCAATTGCATACGCCAAAAGGAGGTGGCATATCTGTGTGTGCTTCCTTCATGACAGATTTACTTTGGGGAAAAGTGTTTGGTACCCTGCATCTGAAAGATCTGAAAATCTGATTAGGGAGAACAGGTTGTCCTGAAAAATAAATGATAATCAACATCCCCTAGTCTGCTCTTTCTTCCCACCCCTCCTCTCATAGAGGTACAATGGTAGAGATGCAGAATCACTAAAACGTTTGGTTTATACAGTAGGTGGAGTTGTGAAGAGGGTGTTCTCAGGATGTTCTGCTGCCGTTAAAACTATCCTCCATTTCAGACAAAGATAACACAGACTGAAAAATTAAGATACAGAAGATTCCTGTTTTACCAAGTTATATTCCACTTCCATGTCATGTGTAAATAATATACTTATTATGTAAGCTAGCATTGTTCTTGGCTGTGACGTAGAATGAATAATGCTTTTGTAATATATATGCAAATTGCATCTGATTCTGTTGGTCAGAATGTCTTGACACGACCCTGTGAAAGTGTGATGATGTTTGCACTGAGTTATAAGTGATTTCACCCTTTAAACAACCTTCATTGTAAATATTCAGCAGTCAAATGGCTGTGAGCTCGTTTTTCTTAAGTGAATAATCCCATGGCCTGTGCCCAAAGGCTTGGCATCACTCAGCTGACTGACATTTTCACACCATTCACTGCTTTTTACTGTTCAGCTGGGAATTGGAAGGCTATAGTGGATGAATCACGCTGTTTTCCTTCTCCAGAGTGCTAGCCCTTTTAAGTAGACTGATATAATCCACTCTGTAGTGGAGTGAACGCTGCCGCAACGTAGCCCACCCCACGCCCACTCCACGGCACGCATCCCAGAGGACAGCATTGCTGCAGGCCTGATACAGGCTGACACGCCCACACAGCTCCCTACAGCACCCACAAGGTTAATGTGAATGAGAGATCTATTGAGAAGGTCACGACCTCTCAGTTTGTCAGAGTCAGCTGCGTTTCAGAGATGGTGATGCTTACTAATACGCCCTTATCTATCTAACTGGGCCGTCGGGCAGCACCACTATAAGGAGAATCAAAGAGGCTATGCTTATGGCCTATAGATAGTGAAGGTATCTGTGTGTGTGTGTGTGTGTGTGTGTGTGTGTGTGTGTGTGTGTGTGTGTGTGTGTTCAGGAGGGAAGAGGATGCTCTGAGGCAGCCTGATTGAGAGTCTCAGGTCTGAGTAGTGATGTGAACTCTCCTCTTGGCCCGTATATCCCCCACATCTTTCTGTGTGTTGCCCTCACTCACACACTAGCCGCCGAGCTCTCGGCTCATTTTTAACAGACGACAGGAGAGGAGAGGAGAGCTATTCCCCTGAATAACAAACCCACTCCAACCAGACCTTATGACTCACAGCAGCCAGCCCGGGATTCACTCCCCCCCAGCCCATGTGGTTGGTGGATGGCCCAGCTACCTGGATGTGACAGTGGGCAGTGTGGTGTGGATAGTGGTGGAGGGACTGGAGCTGGTGGGGAGAGGAGAGCGGTGTACCTGGCACTTCCTGTGCTTGTTCCTGAACTCCTGTCCAGCTGAACACCACCCAGCCAGTCAGTCACCCACTGAACAGAAAGTGTGTGTAGGCGTGTGAGGTGTGTGTAGATGTTTGAGGTGTGTGTCGGTCTGTGAGCCCCAGTCAGTGTGTAGGTGTGTGAGATGTGTAGGTGTGTGAGCCCCAGTCAGTGTACAGAGACATTTAATAGTCCTATTTGTCCCGCCTGGTTTCTCTCCACTCAGTATAGAGGTCATTCCCTGACAATTAGGCTGCTACTGCACTCTCCTGCTTCCCCTTCCTCCTCAACCCCTCCCACACCTTACAGGTATTTAAGCTCCCATTTGCTTTGATTGGAAAATGATGGCAGTCTGAAAATTGTCGCTCTCGCAGGGTAGAAAGCGTAGAGGCACAAATGGGGATGAGAGAACAGAGCAGCGTCGCTAGCCAGGAGGACAGGAGTCCTGTGACAGCTACAAAGTGCTTTGCAGCGAACGAAGGGACAGTGTGTTTCTATGGCCTCTGCTTTCTTTAATCGACTGGCCCTCCAACAGCCACTAATCTTAGTGGTCTTACACTGCAACTTTTCCACTGGAGATAGCGAGCCTTCACAGCAAGCAGCAACCTATCACACTTGTACACCAC